>NC_046976.1:9298384-9528384 GCF_009769545.1 Cyclopterus lumpus | reverse complement strand
ATTGTATGCCCTGGTGTATATTTGGATAGCTTTTCTCCCATTAACCTAGACCAATTGTCCTCAACGGTTTCTACTTCTAAACCGTCGACCTGTCTCTTGGACCCCATCCCAACGAGGCTGCTTGAAGACGTGTTGCCTTTAATTGGCACCTCTCTGTTGGATATTGTTAATGTGTCTTTGCTAACAGGCCATGTACCGCATTCCTTCAAAGTAGCTGTAATTAAACCTCTCCTGAAAAAGCCCACTCTTAATCCAGAGGTGTTGGCTAACTACAGACCGATCTCTAACCTTCCCTTCCTCTCTAAGATCCTTGAGAAAGTAGTCGCAAATCAGTTGTGCGACTTTCTACATCAGAATAGTTTAATTGAGGAGTTTCAGTCAGGATTTAGAAAACACCACAGCACCACAGAGACAGCACTGGTGAAAATTACAAATGGCTTCCTAATTGCATCAGATAAAGGACTCATCTCCGTACTGGTATTATTAGACCTTAGTGCTGCGTTCGACACCATTGACCATGACATCCTATTACAGAGACTGGATCAGTCGATTGGCATTTCAGGTACCACACTAAGTTGGTTTAAATCCTATTTATCAGATCGATCTCAATTTGTATTTGTAAACGATGAAGCCTCAGTGACCACCAACGTTAATCACGGAGTTCCACAAGGTTCTGTGCTTGGACCAATTTTATTTACCTTTATATATGCTTCCTTTGGGCAATATTATCAGGAAACACTGCATAAACTTTCATTGCTATGCAGACGATACTCAATTATATCTATCGATCAAACCAGAGGAGACCAACCAGCTCGCTAAAATTCAAGAATGTCTTAAAGACATAAAAACATGGATGACCTGCAACTTCCTGATGTTAAACTCAGACAAAACTGAAGTTATTTTACTGGCCCCTGAACACCTCAGAGATCAATTATCTGTAAAGAATCTCGGTGTTATCTTTGACCGAGACTTGTCCTTTAACTCCCACGTTAAGCAAATCTCAAGGATTGCATTTTTTCATCTACGTAACATTTAAAAAATCAGGCACATCTTGTCCCAAAAAGATGCAGAAAAGCTGGTTCACGCGTTTGTTACTTCCAGACTAGATTACTGCAACTCCTTATTATCAGGCTGCTCTAATAAGTCTCATAAGTCCCTCCAGTTGATCCAGAATGCTGCAGCTCGTGTACTCACAAAAACTAAGAAAAGAGATCACATTATTCCTGTATTAGCTGCTCTGCACTGGCTCCCTGTAAAATCAAGAATCACATTTAAAATTCTTCTCCTCACCTACAAAGCCTTGATTGGTGATGCACCATCATATCTTAAGGAGCTTGTAGTACCATATTGCCCCACTAGAGAGCTGCGCTCACTAAATGCGGGGCTACTTGTGGTTCCTAGAGTCCTAAAAAGTAGGATGGGAGCAAGAGCCTTCAGTTATCAAGCTCCTCTTTTATGGAACCAGCTTCCACTTTCAGTCCGGGAGGCAGACACAGTCACCTCATTTAAGAGTAGACTTAAGACTTTCCTGTTTGATAGTGCTTATAGTTAGGGCTGAATCAGGTTTGCCCTGGTCGAGCCCCTTGATATGCTACTATAGGCTTATAGGCTGCTGGGGGATGTTTTAGGATACACTGAGCACCTATCTCCTCTTCTCTCTCTCCTTATGGATGAATTTACATCTCTCCATTGCACCTTATTAACTCTGCTTCCTCCCCGGAGTTGTTGTGACTTCACGTCTCATAGGGTCCATTGGACCTGGAGGTGTCTGATGCCTGGTGAGCCGGCCTCCCGCGTTGGCCCTGCTGATGCGCCCCGCCCCCCCTCCTCTCTACCTCCTTCTGTTTCATGGATTGGAGTTCCATTCATACATTGTCATATTCATGTAATGTGTTTATGTAACTTTGTAATGCTGTTCATTCTGTACACATGACATCTATTGCATCTGTCCATCCGGGGAGAGGGATCCTCCTCTGTTGCTCTCCTGAAGGTTTCTTCCCTTTTTTTCCTGTGAAAGGTTATTTTTGAGGAGTTTTTCCTGATCCGATGTGAGGTCCTGGGACAGGGATGTCGTATGTGTACAGATTGTAAAGCCCTAAGAAAACAAATTTGTAATTTGTGATATTGGGCTATACAAAATAAACTGAATTGAATTATTGACAAGTATCTTGCATAGTTTCACTTGCCTATATGGTGATTAATCAATGGTCATATTAGCTTTCATGAATTTATACGATATTTCTTTGCAATATTTTTAGAGACTGCAAATAAGAGCAACGCTCCTTTGTATCACTGTATCACAGACCAGGGATACTTACTGTATGACGCAGTGCATTTCAGTATGTCAGCTAATTTCATTTTCATTGAAAAACAATTAGCTGATGCACCCGCGCAGCGTTGGACGTGGTTGCTGTTTAAGTTCAAAACAAACTGCACTATTGAACTATTCATCAGTTTGAGAACCACACCTTCATCCTAACAGTCTTCCAATCTCTCTCTTCGACAGGATTGTGCTGGGTGCGGGCAGGCTTGCTTTTACAAGGAAATGATTCCGCATGAAGTGCGACGCACTCGGCCCCCCGTCGTCCTCGGCGGCAGCAGCAGCAGTAGCAGGTGTGGCGACATGACTCTCTCCCCTATCACACTGAGCTCACCCTTCAGCCACTAAAGACCTCTGGACCAAACAGACCACCCTACCCTCCCCTCTAACCACCCCTCAATATCTTCATCTCCATCTGTAATCCTTCCTCACCTGCTTGTTACGGTCTGGATTTTCTTTGTTATCAAGAAAAGCCCCAATAATCAACGGCCGTGGGTGAACTGAGGAAAAGAGGGACGAGATTGGTCAAGATCATTTCTGGCTAATTTAGGCGAGACAAGGGATGGCTCAAAAGTGAGAAAAAGAGACAGGAAAGTGAAATCAAAAGACAGAAAAAAGCTATAGAAGGCCAAAAGTAAAAATAACACAAGTTCAGTTTAGGGACGTGAGGCAAAGTCAACATGAAGTCCAACTATGAACGCAGTAATGAATGTCTGCCCCCAAAGAAGAGGGAGATCCCCTCAAGCACATTATCATCTGACTTTCGCTCACCGGTCAACCCACCTGCCAGTGACAGCCAGCGCACTGAGAACATGGCCTGGCTGGCCAGTGTGGCTGGTGGGAATGAGAGTGCCGTACATGGACACCGTAGCTCCAGTCAGTCAGACGGCCTCCAGAATAAATCCCTCTTCTCCACATCAGACTCTTCATCCTCCTCTTCCTCGCTGAGGCTAGTCTCATCTCTTCCTACGGTGTATACGTCCCCCCTGTCACAGTCCACAGTTGGAGGAACTGTACATTACGCCCAACTGCCTCCCAACCTGCAGTTTATAGCCTCACCCTACTCTGCCCCGTATGCTGGCTACATCTCCCCTCAACTGCTTCCCCCTCCTCCTCCGCCTCCCCCCTTCTCCTCCTCATCCTCCTCTTTAGCCGCACAGAGACACTCACAGACAGAGACAATCTCTGCTCCTTCGCATGCCTCCAAGCATGACCAGCAAAGAGCATCCACGGGGCGCACCTCCATGCCTCCGCCTTCTACAGACCTCGCCCCTCACTATGTTCAAATGTCAACCTCAACACGGACTGTGCCGTCACCTCATTACCATGGAGGCATTCACCTTCCTCCCCATTCACTGCACCCCCACCATACTTTGGGACATGGGATGTCCCACCTTGTGGTGCAGTATACGGACGGACCCACGAGGAAAGAGGAAGGTGGCTCCAGAACCAGAGAGCTCCACAATGGAGAGCTGGAAAGGGGTCGGCGATTTGGGGTGTCCCCTGAGTCCGGCCACTCTAAGCCAGGGGGCAAATCCCGGGATCCCACTTCGTCCTTGTCCTCCTACGAGGCCCGCCAGCTGGTTCTGCATTCAGACTACTCTACTCACGATCCCTCAGGGCTGAGAACCTCTTACATGCTAATGCCCAACAGCCATGGGGACCACCAGCTGTTGCCACCCAGACCGAGCCCTGAGAAGCTGACGACTTCTGCCCCCACACACCTGGAGAAAGGTGGCATCATCCTGGGCAGGCCTGTCAATCGCACATCCTCCTCCTCCAACACCACCTCCTCTTTCACGTTTCCACCCCCATTAAGTGTGGACAGCTTGAAAGCTGCTGTCAGCAGACTGTCGCCCCAGACTGTTATCCAGACCACCCACAGCGCTACAGAGTCACTGTCAATGGGGCTCCCATCCACCATATACCCTCAGCCGCCTATCATTGGTTACATAGCAGGGGGCAGTGGGAGCCAGCATACGCCAATCAGCTACCACACCAGCCTACAACAACACGTACTCATTCCTGGCGCCCAACCGGTAATCATCCCCGTCAGTGGAGGTGGAGTCACCACATTGGAACCGGTAACCTCTCACATAACATCCTCTACCCAAGCCGCACCGTTTCCTCCCACACTCCCACATACATACATTGCTGCCACTGCACCCAAAGGAGAAACTCTAGAGCCTTCCAGTGCCTCGTATCTCCAGACCACTTCAGGTGCAGTGGTCCAAGCCCATCTCCATCTCCCCATTGTTCCCGCTCCGCCGGGGCTGGTCGCTCCTTCTGCTCCTCCTCCCTCATCCACTGCGGTGGTACCCCACTCCCTCCCCCCATATTTCATCAAGGGCTCCATCATCCAGCTGGCCGATGGGGAGCTTAAACGCGTGGAGGACCTGAAGACGGAGGACTTCATCCAGAGTGCCGAGATCAGCAGCGACCTGAAGATCGACTCGTCCACAGTGGAGCGCATTGAAGGGAGCCACACCTCCACCAACTTTGCTGTGGTTCAGTTCTCTGTTGGTGAGCACCGTGCACAGGTGAGAAACATGTAGCAACCTTTGTGAAAGGATAACTTTGACATTTTGGTAAAGACACTTTTTCACTCTCTCATAAGAGTGCATTACCTATTGAACTTTAGCCATGAGTCAGCTGGCTTAGCTTAGCATAAACAGCATAGCTACTAGCACTTCTAAAGCTCTCTGATTATCAACATTTAATCTTGTTTGTTCAACGTGTACACAAATTCCATCCCTGAAGAAACACATTTTGTTTGTGTACAGATCAATGACACAACATTTTACTCTTTAGGCTTCAGAGATGCTAGAAGCAGCAATGCATTTCACAACTTTGGAGTCAAGCTCTTTCCCCTGCTTCCAGTCGTTATGCTAAGCTAAGCTAACCAGCTCTCAGTGCTGTCTCCATTGTCAATGCACAACAATGAGATTGGTATTGATCTTCTCATCTTACTCTCTGCAAGAAAATGAAACTATTCGTTTAAGGCTTGTTCTCGATGTGATTTGATGACGTTATCAGAGCGCTAAAAGCTAATGTCAATTTAAAAGCTTAGAGGAACAACAACTGATTTGATTAATTGCTCAGCTCCTCTATCAAGCCCTTTACTGGTGTTTCTATGTGGAATTTGGTAGATTGCAGAGCTAATTAGCTCAGTTGTATGTTGCATCTGTGAGTGAAAAGCCACTTCTGTAAGAAGTCTTTAATGCATGCTCTTGTAAATGTTGAGCTGCTCTCTTATTTATGACTCTTACGGTGAATCTCACAGGACTCCACTATTCCTTTTTAATTTGGTTCACTCATGGAACAAACATGTTCTGATTTATGAGCTTTGGAGAAGTTCACAGAGTTGAGTGTTGGAATCGACTCATCGCATATTCAGTACAGGCAGAATGCAGTATCACATTCTGCTGCTACATGTAATACTGTAGTACTCTGAGAGGTTCAATCGGTCACAGAAAACTTGTATAACTTTGATCTCTCAGTAATCTCTTGACATCTAATACTACGCCTCGATGTTTCTGTCTCCGGTTTTACCCAACTCCTTCAAACACACACACACACACACACACACACACACACACACACACACAAAAACACACACAAAAACACACACAAACACCCCCTTGTCACTGTCTTTGAGGGTGTCCGTTAAAGCCAGTTAATCTATTTCATCTGTCCAGGCTGTGGCTCGTCCACCCACACAGCACATCTCTAACCATCTCTTCCGCCCCCGGCTGCTCTTTGATGCTGTATCCCACAAAAGCTGACAATCTTTCAAAGACTTATCTTTCTGTCTTTTACTCCATCAGTGGCTCTCCTTACTTTTTTTCCTTGAGAGGTGGTAGCAGCGTAAATCAAAAATTACATAATCCAGGAGGGAAAACATTGCCTGTCGTTTGCTTTGAGGGGGTGTTTGATACATCTTACATTTGTATCGTTCTTGACATTGTTCTCTTTCACATTCACTTCCTCACTCCTCCTCTTGTTCAACACACCCTCCCTCTGTAAACTTGCCTTTTCATCTCCATCTCAGTAAGTTCCTCCACTCCCACCTTCTCATTCTTTCTCCTATATTTCAGATCTTCCTCCACATCCCCCTCTCTACCCATCATGCTTCAAAGCCTCCTCTGCTTCTATCTGTCATCTCTTCCCTCTGTCATACATACAAATGATAATGCAGACATAATCAGTTCTAAAGCTACAGAGCTCAATACAAAACTCAGACAGAAGAATTTAAAAAACATAAATATGTTCCATCTGACCAAAAGGCTCAAATAAGTTGCCGCTTTGGTCACCAAGACATTTCTTCCTTGTGAATGTTTGTATTTCTGTCCTGCTGTTATACCAACAACATCCAGCTGTGCCCCTAACAAACCATAATTATTCATTATTATTAATTATTACATAATCGCCTTGTCCAAGTTGTTTCAACAAACAACCATCTCTATACTCCTGTCTGTAAAAACAAAAGGTGATTATAGTTGGTGCCGAGTCTGAGCAAAACATATCCATACAGTCCAGATTAGTGTTTTTGAGTGTGAGCAAAATTGTAATTAGTTTGTTGCTTATTTTGTCATAACTATTTAGTGTTATGGGACACATCTGTAGGTGCTTTAAAGCACAGAAGATGGGTTGTATTGAAGTGTCTCTCTGTTGACGTTTCTTCCCATCATTCGGTCTCTTCCAGGTGAGTGTGGAAGTCTTGGTGGAGTATCCCTTCTTCGTCTTCGGCCAAGGGTGGTCTTCATGCTGCCCAGACCGGACCACCCAGCTTCTGGAGCTGCCCTGCACCAAACTCTCTGTGGGCGACGTTTGTATTTCCCTCACCCTCAAGAACCTGAGGAACGGATCTCTGAGGAAGACTCAGACCCTGGAGCTCGTCAACCCTGCCTCCGTCCCAGCCTCCAGCCACGGGCACCTCAAACCCCCCAGAGCCGTCTCTGACGCTCCCCAAAGCTGCGGTGGAGGAGGCTCCAGGCACAGCGAGCGGGAGAATGGCATCAGCCAGCGAGGGAAGGGTGGGAGTGGAGCGGGCACCAACGTGGTAAACGGGGATCTCATGTTTGGGGAAAGAGGGTCCGTTTCTAAAGGTCAGGTTGCCAGCAGCACAGAAGCTGGCACCAGTAAGCCATCAGGAAGCCGGAAGCGAAGATGGTCAGCTCCGGAAGGGCGGAAAGTAGACAAACCAGAGGAGGAGCCGCCCCTGACCCTGCCCAAACCTTCCTTCATCCCTTATGCGGTGAAAGTCAGCATCGAGGGAAGGTCAAATATTGGCAAGTGAAGGCTAGCAGGACTGTTAAATAACCATTGGGATTTGGAGAAAAAAAACAGAAAAGGATTCTACAAAAAAAAACATGAATGCTCACATTAATGTTTCATTTGTCTTGGTTGAAAAGTTTTGTTTTCCGTTTTTATTTTTCTATCTTGAATAATGTACTGTAGAGGCAAATTTACCCTACATGATATCACCTTACATTAAGTCCACATAGTTAATAATGTAACAACATTTTATTTTTAATAGATGGATTTGATATCACACAAGCAATCAATGCCGGTTTGGTGAGGGATTTGTGAGGCGTTCTAGATGTTTATTGATGGCTGTGTGGCACACAGGAGCAATGCTTGATGTCTCTTTTTTTTGCTGGCTTTACATTACACATAATGTAGATTTAAAATTGAATATGCTCACAGTTTGCCTATTGTAAGCAATGTACTCCCTGTGCGCTGCTGGTGAGGCTGCCACCTCTTTACCGCGCCAGTGGTTTTACACTCGGCCTCAGGAGTCATATAATGTCAGATGATCCAGAGCATAAAGGATTTGTGATTATTTTCTAAATCAGAGTTTATGGCAGTTGAAAAAAACGCAATTCTCCACGTCTTGAGTACAAACAAACCCTGTGTTATTATTCACACCGGTGATGTCATTAATTGGTGCTAGTGTGCCACACAGAAGAGAGCTCAGTGTGATGACAGTGGAGCCTTTACTTTCATCTTGAGCGTTTTAATTTTTGTTTTCATAAACCCCTCGTCTTCTATCTCACCAGATAGTTGATTTCAATGATTGTCAAAAAATCTTAATCAGGGGTCATTTAGTCCTAGATTGAACCTAGGTGGGTTAATGTATAAATGTGAGATACCCTAAATTAATACATACAAACACACTGGGTTGGCGAACTTCACTTCAAGAATGTGTTAAGAGGAAGACTGCATACAATCCTCATTGTTTATTGATGAAGTACTTTATATTTCTTTATGGACAGAGTGAGAGAAACCGAGAGAATCTGCATGTCAGCTCTGAGAGGGTCAGGATGTTTCAAAGCACTTAACAGACCTGTCACACTCGCCATACAGACGAAAATTATTTTGTTGTCTCTTTATTTACGCAGTACTGTATGTTTTTAGATTATTTGTTGTATTAAGACGAGGGTAGAAAGTAGCAACAGCACTTTGTAAAGGTGAAGCTTTTGGAAAAGTGGAGCGGTGGTTTGGTAACGTGGGAGCGCATGTGCCATTGGGTCACAAAGAAAGGGATGATTGTGACAAGTTCTGGAGATGCTCTATCCAGTTAGTAGGTTAGGTTAGTTAGGTTAGAGCAACATTCATGGTGACGAAAGGTATGAGAAATATGATGGTTTACAGCATGTGAGCTTGTACAGCCGATGCGAACGTTAGGGGAAAGTATTGGAACGTGTTTTGAAAGTTTGAGATCTGGCAAAAGGATTAACAAGGAACAGGCTTTTAAAATATCCCAATGATGTTCTGTACTAGACTTAGAGCATTGATTAGAAGGTCACGCCACAGCATTTTGAAGGCTGTCATATATTTGTAATGTGTGTGTGTGCTAGAGTGTGTATGATTCTGGTCTCTGTCTGTCTATACAAACACACACACACACGCTCACACAAACACAAAACAGTACAGACCATCCCTAAGACTCAATGACCTATAATATGTACTGTATTTAGATGAATGCAGATGCTTTGTGGTGCATATTGTCCCCACTGCAAAGACACTAGTTGACTGACATTGGATTAACACACACTGCTCACAGCAAAGAGTGCTCTGTGGTGTGTGTGTGTGTGTGTGTGTGTGTGTGTGTGTGTGTGTGTGTATATGTATGATTGTATGTATACAGTGTATAGGAACAGGTTATACTCATTTGATATATAGTCAATGCTAAATGTCCAGGGTTTCGGCTTGGAGTCGTAGTTAATAGAATCTTGCAATTTGCACATCAGGAGGAGGGAGAAGGGTGGAGACATGATTTAGAACCGCCCGGTCCTGAAACGAGCCCTAGACCACATGACACACTGGAGGAGACCAGGGTTGTTGTTCCTCAACAGGCACTTGACACATTGTAGAGGAAAAGTTTCTACATCAATGCAGTTAAGGTCAAATTACATTTGAGTTTTCACGAACATACATGTAAACCATAGCTGTAAAACAGAATTGTAACACGTGCCTGCCTACTGAATTTAAAAGATATGCCATGTAGTGTATCTGAAGGAGAATTTTGATTTTTTTTGGTCGACTTTACCCGC
Organism: Cyclopterus lumpus; assembly: GCF_009769545.1. Classification (NCBI taxonomy): domain Eukaryota; kingdom Metazoa; phylum Chordata; class Actinopteri; order Perciformes; family Cyclopteridae; genus Cyclopterus; species Cyclopterus lumpus. The sequence goes on along the minus strand of NC_046976.1, from coordinate 9,518,505 downwards.
TGTTAAAAACAGGGTGCAGGGGCTAGGGTCCAGTTTTGAACACAGACTGTGCTTTCAGCCAGCTGAAACCCTATTTAGCTAAGATGTAGCAGTTACCTCAACAGATACGCCTGCCAGGTCGGCCCAACATTTACTTTACTTAAACATCCTCACCGGCTCTTTCTGGCTCAAGTTCAGTTTTTTTTTTCCTGAGCTTGGTTTTTGAAGTGAGGTGTACACCACCTGTTCATCCTTTTACTGTAGCTAAAATGGTTTAGTCTGTATTTCTTTCCTCTAACAGTGTAACTGAAATACAGGGATGCTTTCTTTTTCAATTTTGAAATATGATCAAAACATAATGAAATTTGCAGTTTTTATATCTATCCATGATGGCAGATAAACATGGTCTGGGAAATAGTATGATTTGCCCAGTAGTTAGATGAACATGTGCAGGTTGCTGGCCCAAACGTGTTGTAATGGAGGTGGAGACGACGTGGCTTCCTGCAGGCATATCTGTTGAGCATCTGTATCGAGGTGTTGAGAAAGAAGTAGATCAGTCGTATTCATCCCACTGAAAATATCTGTGGAGGGCAACGCTTCATGTGGTGGGAGTTTAACCAGGTTGATGGCAGGATGGATGTGATGTATGGGGAAGGTGAGTAAAAGAATAGACTCCATATGAGATTTGAAAATGCTTTATTTTTTTATAATAAACAGGGTTTCTCAGATCAACAACACCACAGTAGTACATATTCATTTCTTCCTTTTCCTATTGAAACATCCATGATGATTACTAGTAGAAGTAGTAGCATGTGTGTGGGTATGTGTGCATGTTTTGCAATCTGTGTGTGTGTGTGTGTTTTTGTAAATGTATCTACATGTCACACACACACACACATGTTTGTTTTCCAACCCTCTTCCCGACAAATACAAAAGCAGAACCAACAACATCTAAACAAACCCGTCAGTCACTCAGACCATTGAAAACTTTCAGGTTAGAAACATGTTTAGCCAAAGCCAAGTGATGCTGATGTTACTTTGGTTACTTTAGAAAGCAATAGTACAACAATATTCAGGCAGTTTCTTTTGTGTATCAGTAGAACACACACACACACACACAAACACACACACATTGTCATTCCACTCAAATTCTCTGCAATAAAATAAATCATAATAATCGTCTCGCATTGCAATCAAAACAAATCCTCCTTTCCTCCCATAGAGAAAATCTTGCCATATACTGGAAAATGCACATAGAAGCTAATATACCTGAACACAACTCGCTCCAGGTCGCACTATTCCCCTCATCATGAAGTACATTTTAAATCTTTAGAAATTGCAGTTGCAACACCAGCTGCTAGTTTTTCAGGGAAGTGTCTCATATATGCAGTATCGGACCCCCAAAACCTCCAACGTCCCAGCTGGTTGGAGTCATACATTCTGTTGTCATGCTACAGGCGAGCATATGTCACATGCACCTGAAGTAACCAGAAGACATTTTGACTCCGCCAAGGTCTGCCTCGTTGCCACGACTCCCGTAGTGACCTCGTGAACTTTGTTTCAGGTACCCAATCAGAGCCAGCCAGCCTCACACCTCCTCCTGAGGCCAAGCAATCGATTAACCCTTAACAACCGTTAGCTACCTTTCAGTGTGGCCTGGGCTGCCTGCTCCTCATCATATTTTGATGTTGGGTCTCCTTTTCACTGCTAGCTTATAACGATCATTGTGTTCAATAGGAAATGCATGCTTAGTAGTAGACGATGAAACAGAGCAATCTGAAATGTAGACCCACTTGAATGCAGTGGAGGAAATGGCGCATCGCAGCAAGGTTTCACATTTCTTTAGGGTTTTATTGTAGTTTTCATTTTGTTAAAATAACCCCAAATTTAACCCTTTCATTCCCTTGAAATGTTCCACAATGTGCAATACTTACATGTGTCCCCCCCCACACACTCTTTGCTGTGCCAAGTATATGTTTAAAGTCCTACTCCAGTGTCTCATCCATGTTAATGGCTTGTGTGTTTTACTGTCTGTCGATGTGTGTGTCACATCTGTAAACAAGGATGTTTGTGAAGAGAAACAAACCCAATGGAGATTTTTCCCCTCGCCTTTCTATCCCTTTTATCCCTGCGGCCTTCCTAAATTTGAGTGTGTGTGAGAGATTGTGTCATGTCTCCTTGATGTGTGTGTGCGTCTGTGTGTGTATGTGTGTGAGTGTTCATGTGTGTGTGTGTGTGTGTGTGTGTGTGTGTGTGTGTGTGTGTGTGTGCACCATGTGTCATGTGTGTGGTATGTGTGCTTATGTAAACCGTGTGTTCAATTGTGTCCTGAGCAGGTTTGAGTGTGTGTGTAACGGAGTGTTCTCTCCTCTAATTGTCTGTGAGATCGTAGACCCTGACACTTGACGGTTCACGGTGAGACCCACAGAAAAAAAAAAGAAACCTCATTGCTTAGTGGGGACCACTTTTCTTTTTTTTTTTTAGAAAAAGAAAAAACGACAACCAACCAACAGAGATGCACATGTAAGTAGATGTAAAAGACTTGATAATATTTCAGCACTTTCTAATCCTAGGATGGGCTTGGTCTAACCCCTCTGTCTCAGACCGATACCCTCCCTAGGGGTAACATTCATTCAAAACAGACAGAGAGAATGAGAATGACAAAGAGGGTGAATAAGGATGAAGAAAGAGAGATGGCTCAGTTTAGGTTTTTGCACATCACCTTGTGTTTATCTGTCTGTGCTCCATCTCGCTTGGCGCTCGGCGCGTTCTTGGGTCCAACGGGCCGAGGTGTTAGGTGGTTCCTTGGTTCTTTTCTTCTCGGAAAGCCTTTTGTCATGGAATGCATCCCTTTTTTTGTTGTGTTTGGATTTGTTTGGAATCTTTCCCACCCTACGCCGACCAGGCTGTGCGGTTTTATTTTGTTCACATTTTGAGATCTAATTTGGACACATTTGTAAGGAGTTTGGCACAGCTCGGTTTGGTCGTGCGGTGTGAAAACGGTGCGTACAAACCTAAACCTTATCTTTGGTGCAGAAGCTTTTTCTGTGTTTTTGGTCTCCTTGTAGCACTCAATATAATGTCAGGAGACTTCGAACTATGTAGAGAATGTGTCATTGTTGAGTTTTTACGACAAGCTTCCTCAATTGAGGAACACTGCTAATGTCTTTTTTTTTAATTGGCTTCTTGCACAATTTTACAAAATAAAATGAATGTTGGTGTGTGAGCTTTGACTTTTTCGATCAGAAAAATAAGGCATGTGTGCTCTTTGTTTCTTGATGTTTGTACTTTCATTTTGCAAAAAATATGTGTTTTTGGCACTTTGTTGTGTTTTAAAGTGAACAGAATTCAATCAGGATTCCTTTTTTTTTGTGTATGACGTCACGTCAATGTCCATAGCGCTGGATAACCAACTCAGGCAGAATGAAAAAAACACTTGTAGAGGCCCACTTAAAAGTTTAGTTTCACCCCAATCAATTTACATAGTGGGCTGTTATAAGATATGTAAATGTATTACATATTATTTGATATGATTAACAAATGTCATTATTGACAATTAACTATGAATTATTATTATGATATGTGTATTATGCTGGAGATGGCTTGGATTACTCTTTAGTGTACTGAACATCTTTGTTCTGCCTCTCTGTGCAAGGCGACACTTCAACAGGGGACAGGCTGTAAGGTTTGTGACCTTTGACCCTGCCCACTGCCACGGTGGGGGGGGGCGGCTGTCAGCTGTGGCTCAATTGATTTCCCCCCCCCCCCTCCTGTTCTGAACACTCAGCCCTGAGGCTAGCAACCAGTCCATCTCGATGTTTCTCTGCTAACCTGTGACACCAAATACTGAACTAAAACTGTTTGGCCCACTTGATGGTAGCAGAGAACCGGACATCAGCACAGACCTTCTCGGACAGTCTGGCCTGCAGGGAGGCCGCAGCAGTTCCCAGCCAACGTGTCTGTATTATATTGTACTCACCATGTCCCCGTGTCTCACCACCCCTTTCCTCTATAGCAATGGAGAACCCCTGTCGGCGTATGTGTTTGACATCTGTACAAATGCACCTCTTTGAAAAAGAAAATGAAACCTTGACATATCTGGAATAAATGTGCAAGTTGTGTCTTTATTTGAATACTAATGCTAACAAATGTACCCACAACACCACAATTTGATATAGATTTCCACACACAACACAAGCACTGCATTTGAAACCTTATCGTTCACACGCTATGATATTTTTACTCCATTGGTTGGTTAAGTGCTGAAATTAAGCAGAAAATACCCCCCTCTAGTGTACAATAAGCTGCATGACAACTCCACTTCATGCAATGACACTGGTCGGTTCGCTCGCAGGAGTTCTTTGTTGTGCAAAGACAACCTGCTCTGGTTGTCTTTGACAGTTTTGATTTACTGTCAACAAATAAAAGCAGAGGAAATGGAGAATATACTTTACTGCACTAAAGACAATGTTATTGTAAAGAACAGAGTAGCAAAAGGCTGGAGATTTTGCAGATATTTCCAGTAAGGTATATTAACAAAATAAAACTACATTTGAGTTCAATAATAATTTACACAGAAGAATAGATATTAGGTGACAAAATAAATCTCCTGGCCTGATAGATGACTACAACAGTCACCAAGAAAACAGCATCTCTGTGTTTTATAACTCCAAGAAAGCCCCCCAAAAAGATTCTTTCATTTCCTCGCTCCATTTTGCAGTACAGAAAACAAATAATGTGAATTATATGTTGTATCGTTCTCCTCTAATTTGTCAATTGGCTCCTGCTGGATGATTTTGGTTTGAGGGCTATACTCTTTTTCATTCAACAATACCGCAAATATAATAACGAAAAACAAATCATGCTCCAACCTCTAGGTTGTAAATGTGACCAAAAAAAACCCTTTGTGTCATTCAGCAACATAAATGTTAGTGTTGTTTTCTGACGCCCAGTTTGATTGAAATTGGAATTGGAGTCCAGCGAATTTTGTTTTAAGTTACATTCCTTAATTGATGATCCATTAAGTGTGAACTAATGACATGAAGTCATAGTGTATTAATAATGTGTTAATGGTGAGCAACAGGAATTCATGATATATTGTGCATTAATGCAGTCAGGCATTAGTTAAGCATATTTTGTTCTTCCAAGCCAATAAGAGCAGACTGGGCTTTTTTCGGGAAAGATAGGCATTATTTCTTTAGAGTATAATCACCTGAAAGTAAGAATTGTTGTGTTAAGTTACCTTAGCATGAGTTATTTATATCTACACACAGAGTGAGACCTCCTCATGAGAATGAGTCATTTATATCTACACACAGAGTGAGACCTCATGAGAATGAGTCATTTATATCTACACACAGAGTGAGAACTCCTCATTAGAATGAGTCATTTATATCTACACACAGAGTGAGACCTCCTCATTAGAATGAGTCATTTATATCTACACACAGAGTGAGACCTCCTCATTAGAATGAGTCATTTATATCAACACACACCGTGAGACCTCTTCATTAGAATGAGTCATTTATATCTACACATGGAGTGAGACCTCTTCATTGGAATGAGTCATTTATAGCTACACAGAGTGAGACCTCTTCATTGGAATGAGTCATGTATATCTACACAGAGTGAGCCCTCTTTATTAGAATGAGTCATTTATATCTACACAGAGTGAGCCCTCTTCATTAGAATGAGTCATGTATATCTACACACATGGCGAGGTCCTAGAGAGGGCCGGGAGAAGTTTCAGTTGGTTGCAATTCTGCAACATCGCCGCTAGAGGTCGACAAATCACACACACTGCACCTTTAAGCACCACCCGGTCAGCATGCCGAATGACCAAAATCCAACGTAGGCTACCCACTTAACAGGTGCCTCCCGGGTCTGGATAACTGCTAAAGCGCTCACGGTGAGATCCTCCAGTGTGACTTCTGAGAGATTTGATGGACTGGGTATACTGGGAAAGAGAGTCTGCATGGACTGGTTCCAGGCTTTGAGCATGAACAAGCAGAGAAATTGAACCTGGAGCAGATTCAGGAGGAATTGACGGTGAAGAAGACTCACAGAAAGCCGTTCAGACAGGTGAGCGCATGATGAGTTCAACCACGAACTGAATTTACTCTCCCAATGATTTAATTCTTAGGTAATTGTTTTGTTTAGTTGTCTGAGTTATGTCCCTTTTATTGTGGTAATGTCATAATTGATAATCAGTTGAATGCACATGCTGCAAGTCTACAGAGATGACATTTACTGTATAGGTGTTGGACATCAGGGCTGCTTCCAGTGCGTTGACATGTGTAAGGCAGTAATGTTTACTCGGAGTACATTTCAACTCTTTTCTTTTTACTTTGTCCTACTTTTACTTGAGTAAAATGTTTTAAAAATAACAGTACTTTTAGTGGAGGATGCTATTCTAGGACCCTTTCCATACATGCACAACACATATTATATCTGATGGTTTCTATAAATAATTGGACAGGATAATCCCATCAACAATGCACATGAGGTAACCACTAGCACAATGTTAACAGCTGTTGTGACAGAAGATAGTGGCTGACTCTCAAATTGTGTATTTAATGTTTGATCCATTCTCAATAACCATGAATCTGGTTTGCTTTCAAATTACACATCATCGCCTATCACATATGCAGTTTCTTATCCAGAAACAAATCACACTGATCATTCAGGTTTATTTTCACCATTTTCTATCTTTGCAAAAACTATTAAATGGTGTAAGCGCTGCTTGTCTCGTATGTAATGTAAACTTTGTCGTCTCTTTACGTGACTTTTCCCTGAAGTTCCTTGCGTAAAGTACAAGAGCATTAGAGGCCAGAGGACGCTATTGATTTAAAACGCCAGGCACAGTGGAGTCAATGAAGAGGCCTTAAACATGACTATATGCACAGCGTGGTGAATTATGTCAAATGTGTCTGATGCATATATTCAGAAGTCCTCATGTCCAGCTAGCTCAGTCTTCCTGACACACCCAAAATACATGCACACACTTAATAGGGGTACACAATGATGTTGTCTGTCATCCAGACAATGATTACAATTCAGAGAATAATCAACACCACTGAGGAAAAAAAAAATTGCAGAGGGTCCTGCATGCGGTTTATTGCAGAATGATTTCTCCAGTAACCGTTAACAGGTGACTCCTATGGATCTTGCATATTGTATTACACATTCATTCCAACATACAGTTAAATAGAATAGTTTGCCCCTTTTCTCTGTCTGTGTGTGTGTGTGTGCCCTAGGAAGTGAACATGTGGCTGGACTGTTGTGTGACACGAATGAAGGTGGTTCTCCGGCTCAGCTCTTTGAGCTTCGCGGCGCCCACGTAGGTGCAGGTGGAGCGGAGGCCTCCCAACACGTCACGGATGGTGTTCTCCACATCTCCTCGATAGGGAACCTCCACGGTCCGTCCCTCAGACGCCCTGAGAGCAGAGAGGAGGAAGTAAGAATACGAACATCTTGTATTGATCGCCGTATACTCCTCAGTGTCTTACCTGTACTCAGCCACTCCACCCACGTATTTCTTCATGGCTGTGTCGGAGCTCATGCCATAGAAGAGTTTGTATTTCTTGCCGTTCTTCTCAGTGACCTCTCCAGTGCACTGGTCGTGGCCTGCAAGCATTCCTCCCATCATTACGAAGTCAGCGCCTGCACCTGAGGATTTGAGGCAAAGAAGATGGAGAACAATACAGCACAGTCACATAAACACATATGTGATTCATTAAGAGTGAACAGAACATCAATGGTGGGGTTGAATACTTACCAAAGGCCTTCGCCACATCCCCTGGGCAACTACAGCCGCCGTCCTGAACAGAGAAAAATAATCGTACTGGTGTCAGTCACATGGCTTCATGCTGGATCTCAGGTCTGAGACGTTTTTTCTTGTTATTCTACCAGCCTCAGAAGACTGAGGACGCCCTCTAGTGGTTACTGTCATCAACAACATAAACTATTACAACCGCTATATAAAAGCATATTATGGACTCATTTTAAGTTTAAAAGCAAAAAAGGCCCTAAAATAAAAGCAATCTATTTTGTCATTGTGCATAATGTCAGTTATGACCCAGGCTATAGTGTTGATCTGAGGGCCCTTGGTTATGTTTGTTAGGACCCTATCCTGTACGTTGAGAGGCATTTCAATAGCGTGACATGAAAAAAAGCTAATTTTCTCTTTGAAGAGCAACATTACAAAATGTTAACTTGATTGTTATACTTTTATTTCAATGTCCATCTATATCTAAGTCCTGTGCATCCATGACAGTCCCCTGCTCTATGGAGGATGATGGCCTTTTGCCCAACGAGACCATAGTTAATTATGCTTTTGTTGGACTGATGTCTGACTGATAGCGTTAACATATGCAGTGTATTTAATGTACTCATACATAATAATATCCGTTTGTGCTGTGAGACTTACAGAGATAATGTGTCCTTTGAGTCCGTGGGCTGAGTCTGCACACTCTATAACGGCACTGAGTTGTGGGTAGCCAACTCCTGTCTTGATCCTTGTCGTGCACACAGACCCTGCAATGCAGTTCACATGCACGCATTAGAGAAGTCCATCGGTACGTCCCTGTCTGTGTGTAACTGCTGCTGCCTCAGCTACAGGAGCCAGTTATCTTTCAGGTCAGGTTGCTATTCCACAGACTGGAACCAGAAAACAGCACTGTCTGAATGCCAGGCCCATAAGGGATTAATCAAACTTCATAGCAAAACAGAATAATTGATACTAAAGCTCTTTTCTTTTTTTACAATGATCTGCTAAAACTGGTTCTGCTGCATTGAAGACTAATCTGCTGATAATAAAACCACGTGTACCCTATTTGTAACTCAAATCCAGCCTTGCTCAGTGTGCTAACCTCGCTGATAAAGGCAGATGTGTGTGTCGGTCTCCCTGCCTCCCATCTTAGTTGTGTCTGTGTTTTATATGTGAGGTCATGTGAGCCTTGTACAGTCATTTCTGTTGATTTAGGGGGAACTCCCTACTCAGGCTATTTGCAGAGACACTCAGACAGTCGTGCCCACTCACCTGGCCCGATGCCAACTTTGATGATGTCAGCACCAGAAAGGATGAGCTCCTCCACCATCTCCCCTGTTACCACGTTACCAGCCTGCAAAGCCAGACAGCGTTAGCCCCAAGGCACCGTCTCACAATACAACGCATCCCAGAACAGGGGGAACCGTCTCTCTTACCATGATGGTGTGCTTCGGAAACTTTCCTCTGACCGTCTTGACGAACTCCACAAAGTACTCCGAGTAGCCGTTGGCCACATCCAGACAGATGTACTTGAGGATGGGGACTGCTTCCAAAATGGCACACAGCTTCTCCAGATCTGCAACGCTGCTGCCTGAGCTGGCGGCGACATGCTGGGGAGAAAAGCAATGTTTGCCATTTAGGGGGAAACCCTCGTGAATACAAATGTGTGTAGTTACTGTCGCTTACGGGGAACAACATACATACCTCTAAGCATTCTGGATGATTAGCAGCAAAGTTTTTCCAGTCCTCTACAGAGTAGTGTTTATGGATGGTTGTGAAGAGAGTGTGCTGCAGAGAAAGAAAGAAAGATGGAATGGAAACAAATCCCATTTTTGTCTGTGATTCCATGTCAAATACAAAGAGATTGTGCAGAGAGATCTTGTCAGTAACACACGGAGACAATCGGGGATGCTGTGATTGGTCTTTCATCCATTCAGGTGTGTTAACTCACTCTGCTGAGGACCTGTGCCATCTCAAACGTCCCTGTGGTGTCCATGTTGGCAGCGATGATGGGGATCCCAGTGTAGGTCTGTTTAGAGTTGCGGAATGTGAAGGTCCTCTGGAGGTCCACCTGGGGGGGAGAGAGACGTGAGTGCTTCTGGAGTTAATCATAGCTACTAGGAAACGGTTTTATGAGGCAGATGAATATGTTTTTCTCTTGAGCTGACCGTGGGACTTTTCCTTGATAATGGAAGCGGCTCATGTGGCTCATGTTCAGAGTGTTGATGGGATGCACTGAAACATTTAGAGCTACTGATTACCTTCGCCGATGCAGCTATAATGTGATGAGCTACATGCAACAAGCGGGGCCCATTGTGACACACTAGCTGTTCCCTTTACAGGAAAGTATACGCATATATATATATATATATATATATATATATATATATATATATATATATATATACACACACACATATATGTATGTATGTGTATATATATATATATATGTATATGTATGTATGTACCGATTTAAAGCCTTCAAACTAATTCCATCTTCTTAAATCCAACAATTCCATAGTGCTGAGAGCTGTTTTTGAGTACATTTACATGTATTATGCAAACCTGGCTAACAGCCCCAATGTGTGCCATAACTTTCACAGTGGAATTATTTTCAGAGCCACAGCAAAATGAGTCAATAACTCATAATGGCGGCAGGAAAGAGGAAGGTGGTGAAAGGAGTATGGATGAGAAGGGAGGAGCGCCCGGTCGTGCACGTGCATGGTCTTGCAGCAGTAGATCAATACAGGACTCTTCTTTTGTTACAGCACACTGACTCAGCAAGATTGTCCAGTCTAGTCGCCAGTGAATCATGACAAAGATGACATGTGGATCCAGTTGTCTCGGGGATGAAGCATCCTTGATTTATGCAATGACATTTTTGTTAGTTCTGGATATATCCGACTGGTTATAAAATCGGTATAGTCTTTTACATTTTTGCATTGATTTAGAAATCCCCCTTGATGTGAAACACGAATGAATTGTCTTTCATCGTGACAGGTTTTGGGGTTAGAATCTCAATACATCTGTCTAAGCGGATGCAGATGTGCAGCCATACAAAAGGGCTTGAATACAGTTGCTGTCATCTTCTGTTTATTACCGTGTTGCAGGTGCTGTTGCTAACTCCAGCTGTGAAAATTCATATCAATGATTTATGCAAAAAATGTATTAAAGAGACCCGTCACCCAATACAATTAGCAACCATCTTACCGCGTGTATATGGTCTCTTGTTATTGATGCAGTTTGTCTTCCATGACATTCATATACCCTCTTCTCCTCTAAACTTTGTGGATGTCTGCTACTCTTAGCTTTGACAGGTGGATTTCTGCTCTTGCTAAATGCAGCAATAACAAGAGCAGTCAGGTGGATGCTTTTAGGAGTGTATGAGCTCTTTGGATTGGCTGCTTCAATGAGGTCATCGTGTGTAGACTATTGACATCTGAACTCATGTCAGTTATTTTAGGTGTTTATTTAGATTATTTTACTATAGTGTCGTGCTGGGTATTCTCTTTGCTGTTATCTGCATCAGTGTATATACTGTATGTATATATAATGTTATCCTGATGCCTCTGAGGCATGTGAAATGTGCTCTGGTTTGCTGTAACACACTGTACTATTTTTAAACAGGATTTCTGAGAAGTCTCCCATATCTCATGTTGTCAGAAGCCAACTCCCACCCACTTCCACCTTCCACCCCAGGTCTAGTGCCACCAAACCAGTATCGTGATCTTGGGTCGGTACCAGTCCATGATCTAGTGACACGAGGTATAAAACCACTGCCACAAGAGAGGGCTGTGTTGTCCTCGAGAGAGAACCCTAAACCAGTGGGTGCCAGAGACACTGTGGCCCATTATACATAAAATAAAAATGACTAAATCCATTCTAATCAATCCATTCTTTTTACATTTTATTAAAACATGTTTATCTCTGTCTCTCCTCTTCTTCTTACGTTGTTTTATCTGCTTGTGGACAGCTGTTGTTTACCTCTGTCTGGTACAGGCTTGCCTTGTTTCTTGTCACCTTTAAGAAGGTCACTCTGCTGTTACATGCTCAGTCAAGGTAGCATTTTTACTCACCAAAGCACAAAGGCAACAATGAGACTTGCACATATTGAATTACAGTGAGCGTGCACTTTACAGTTTCAGTGAGATATTCTTTCAAGCCTGTAGGGTTATTTATTGTCATCTCTGTTCTTGCTCATCTTCGATCATGACTAGCAAACAGGTTTAGAAGGCCCCAAAATACTGCCCCCCACACCTTCCACCCCCTTGTATTAATAATTTGTATATCTCTAATGCCTCACATATCATAGAGGCGCAATAGCAAATATACTTTCTGAATGCAGCAGTAAGCAGATGACACTCCTCCTGAGAAATATGCCGGTCTGATGTTAATTGACCTGTAGCTGTACTATTTGGATTACATTATCAGAGTAAAGCTAATTAACCGCACCGACCTCTGAGCGACTCTTCAGGCTGCTCCTCTTGGGTCTGAAGAGGACATCCTTAAAGTCCAGCTTGAGGTCCGAGTCCACGCGAGGCATCTTGGCTGCTGAGAACACCGACGACCAGGATGTGGATGATGAGTATGCAGAGGAGACTCTCCTGAGGAAGGCTGCTACAGCAGTGGTGGTCACTGGTCCCAAGCCCCAACTACAGAACCCGAACCTCCAGGCGGCCAGCGTATTTATAGCAAAGGGGGGCCCAGCCCAGCACCGGCCCCCATGGCTTTATTTGGATCTGGATTCTATCACCTCTCTATCCCCCTTGCTCTCTTTCTCCATCCACTCCACCGATGTCCAACACCCCCCCCCCCCCCCCTCTTCTTCAGCCGAGTGGCAGGAGCAGCAGTGGCCAGGCTGGCATGCACGCCTGACGCATCCACACAAACACACCCTCTTACACATACAGACATGGTAGAACTGCAGTGGGTTGTGTGCTGCAGTGCTAAAGAGCACACCTGCTGTCCAGTGTGGGCATTGCTCCCCATGCTAATGTATGCAGACAGAGAGAGAAGAGGGAGAGAGGGAGCGACAGCAAAGAAGAGAGATGCAGAGGAAGAAGAAAAGAATCAATCATGAATAGTGTGTAATAGGGAACATAATACTTTTATTTGTACTGTGTTTTTATATTTATCTTTCCTTGATCAAATGTGTTTTAAATAGTTAATGCTTCTGTTTTAGATTTTGCTTTATAATTACAGAAACTATTCCCATCAAAGACAAGAAAATACATTCAGGTTTAACCATGTGGTGTCCCACCATCTGTAATCCCTTCTGTTAGATGAAGTCAACAAACATGTTTAGAGCGTATCACATGGTCTATTATTGCATTTTCTGTTGTGAAAGATCTTTTCCACTCAAAAATGATGTGTGGAAATCCTCCAGTGCACATACACTGAGAATGGACTTTTCAGTGGACTGGGAAAAAACTTTATTGCAAAAGTAACATAACATATTTAAGTGAAATTAAAGAAATGTATATGTCCAGCTATACACTGACTTTACATGCATACACACAGTAATCAGTTTAACTGGGGTATTCCAATAAGCAGAATTTTCATCACTTCAGATTTGATCTGAGACATTGGAGTTAGTATGTGCTTGTTATTATCAATATTGGTGACGTAATTGTGTGTCACTACATCTTGATATAGGATGTTATCGCCATATAATTCTATTGAATGATGATGAATTATCATATTGGATGATCAGAGCCTTACTTAAATGTAATTAAATGTACCGGCTGTAAGAAATACTACAATTCACAAGGCTGTCCTGAAAAGGCATTATGGAGACACAACTATACTTCAGCAGCAGAACCGTTGCACTTCACTTCACACATTCCTGAAGGCAATCAACGAAAGCCCTCCATCTACTCTGGTCTCGTGGCTTTCAATCCAGTCCTTCCTCTGACTGGTTGTTGTTCAGACCCAACGTCAGCTCTACTCACTCTGACATCCAGCAGTCGGTGCCTCAAAACGTCCAGTTGATGCAGATGTGGTCGATCTGATTTTCCGCTGTGTGGTTGGCGGACACCCATGATGCTTTTTGGATGACCTTGTTTCGGAAAACCGAGCCAAGTAGTTGTGTGCACAGACTGTTGCAAATCTTTTTTTTTCACATTGCCATTATTTGCTCTTATCAATCTTTCTGGAGCATGTATGTTTTTTACAGGTTAGAGTTGCTATCAAAGCCCAACCTTCCCCCATTTCTGTGTTGTTGTTGTTTCTGGTGTGTTTTGGAGTTGGTTAGTTTGTCCCTTCCCCTAGCCTGTTGTCCTTCAGGTATGGATTGTGGTCCCATACCACATGGGACCACAGAGACTTTGGGTTGTGCACAAGCTTTCTTGGCAATGTAACAGTGAAATGTAATGCACATGTACAGTACCCCTAGACACAGTACATGTGTCTCTATTTGCCAGCATGTATAACTGTTAGCACAAAGGGAGACCAGTAGATGTCAGCAGAGCCGAGGAAAACAGCAGAGTGAGTGCCGGGTCAAAGCTCTTGTTAAAGTGTGTCCTGGCAACAAGAGGGTCCTTTGAGATATGTATGTCTCTCACTGCCTTTACAGCTGTGTGATATTGTCTCTAACTAGGGTTTTTTTGTATAGGGCCTTTGCAGGAAGCAGTTATTCCTAAAAGCATGATGAGTGTGTAAAAAAAGTAACCTTTTCCACAATTCCTGCACTGCGAGGTTGTGTAACAAAGGCTTAAACAGAAGAGGGTTTATTCATCAGGACATGTCAGAGGAAAGTCTGCATTGCTGTATGAATAAAGGAATCAAGTGAAGTTAAATTAATTAGATTTAAATGAATTGGTAACAAATTGACTGAACTGAAATTAAATCCTGAATAAATTGACTGCTTTCAATTCAAATTAAGAACAAGAAACCATTTTTATTAACAGATCACTTTTCTATGACAAATTTAAAGTGCTCTTTAATAAAAAACACAACGGTATACATTTTTAAATAACTCTTTATTCCCAATTGGCACTGGATCTACAGGTCTAACCTCATGCCTTATTAATATGTATGTATGAGGTCAGAATAATCCACAGCTATGAGGTAAAGCAGCTGCTATGAACCCACTGCTCTTTAACTTCATGAGCACGTCCCACTGAACTGTATTGATAAGAAGGTTCTGAGATAAGTCTTTCAAAGCCTTTTAGGACATTAAAACTGATAAGGACAGAACACGTTGGCCCCATCTTCGTGTACTCCGTGTATCCTGTGTCAGCTTGCAGCGTGGCGTCTCAGGTATTCCTCTGAATTACAGCCTGAGGTAGAAAGTAGGTGAAAGACCAACAAGTAGCTGCCTCTGTATACGTACATGCATGTTTTACTGCCTGTATGGTATGGGCCACTCTCTCTGTTTGGAATAATATACAATAACTGTAAAATGTAGCTTAATGTCTCTTATCAAAACACTTTGATATTTGACACACCATTATGTTTTCATTCGTGGTTTCCAGTTACATCTCTCAACAACTATTGGAGGAATGTCAGTAAAAACATTCATGTCACTGTCAGAATAAATTGTAGTAACTTTGTTGATCCTTTCATTTTTCCTCGTCCAATACTTTAGTTTATGACCGAATATCTAAATAATGACAGCCTCACTTGTACAAGTGTTTATGTAACTTTGTAATGCTGTTCATTCTGTACACATGACATCTATTGCATCTGTTCATCCGGGGAGAGGGATCCTCCTCTGTTGCTCTCCTGAAGGTTTCTTCCCTTTTTTCCTGTGAAAGGTTTTTTTGGGGAGTTTTTCCTGATCCGATGTGAGGTCCTGGGACAGGGATGTCGTATGTGTACAGATTGTAAAGCCCTCTGAGGCAAATTTGTAATTTGTGATATTGGGCTATACAAAATAAGCTGAATTGAATTGAATTGAATAGAGCAGAATCACACAAAAAAACAAGAACATGATATCATCATAAGCATCGCAGTGTTTTGCTGACTTTCATTTTCTTGGACATGGAAATACCCAGGAACTAATACTTTAACCTATAGAAACTATTTTCAGCATCTGGTTTTAAATATGTAGAAAACAACTTAGTTTGTTATTTTGATAATGAAACCATTGACTATTTGTGCTATCCTTTTATAATTATGAAATAAGTATTTCAAACAACAATGCAATCTTTAAAATGTATCAGGTATACACGGAGAATGTAAAGCCTTTGCAGTCAATAAGAGCACCAGCCTCCACAATAACATGGTAATGTGGACGTGCTAATGGCGGCACTGTAATTCTCTGCATGGAGAACATTGTGCAGCCCGGCAGCAGCAGGCTGTTTACACCCGTCTTAAACCTCTGAGAGGCGTGCACACGCATAGACTAGACGCTGTACGCCGTTACCAGCTGACAATGCCATGAAGAGGTGGGCTCTGTTGGCCCACAGGAAAGTTATCTCCAACACATGCGGAGGAGCTGCGTTTCCCTTGGCAGTGTGTCATTGGGCTGAGCAGATGTGAAAACCACACGGCAGTGAGTGGGTGAAGTTGTTGAGAATCTTTGATGTTCTTTTTCTGGCAGGAGTTGAAATGACGAGAACTAAAATATTCTATTTGTTTCCTACCTTGAGTGGCTCAAGTAACAAGGAGGAAGACGAATCTTCTCCATCAGGGAATATGCGCTGCTTTGTGTGGAGGAGGTTTGAAGTGATGAACTAGAATTTTAATGCAGGAGACGACATCGAGCCACACGTGAAGCACGTCCTCTCTCTCTCTCTCTCTCTCTCTCGGTGGGCCCTGGCTTCTGCGTGGACTACACTTAGGTAGTAGGTCCACTTCCATTAAGGGTTAACAAGACAGCATGGCCTCAGAGACACGGTTTGATATGCAGAGGAATGGTGCAGACTTGTTTACTTGCTCCATACAATTATATTGTTATAGAACTGAGTTCTACACACCTGACCTAATTCTGAAGTATGTTACTTAAGTCATAAACAAGTTCCTCACCGTAACCACCATGCAGTCACAGTTGGCACGAGCCTGAGAGCGTCTGTCAACACACACTTCCCGTCAGTTCTGTCTGAATCTGTTGAAATAATTCCCATGTTGAACTCTCATTGTCTGTCGTTGGGTTGTGGCATGTGTTTCCGTGTCGCATTTGACATGTGACAGTGAAGTAATTTCACACCGAATGCAGCGGTGCAGGCCAGAGGGAAACGTCTCTGCCTGGGTTTAAGTAAAGGAAATGTTGTGTACAGGCCAATAAACACAGGGAGCCAACGTTGCAAATTGTTAGATATGATATGGACTATTGACTGCACACCTGAAACTTTGATGCTGTTTCCCATCGTTTTGTATTCACACAGAGCTCAACCTGACCAGTAGTTTTTATCCTGATGCAGTTTTACATCCAGCATTAACTAAATGTAGAGTCGCTCCCAGTATAGTATAGTCAAAGTGGGTCAAACCATGCCTCCACACGGTTTTATTGACTATTGCTCTTTACTACACCCACACTAAAAAGGGACCTTTGCAATAGAAAGCCAATCAAACCTGATACAATAAAAATAATTGTTTGTAAAAATGTTTTTGGCAGAATATTTAAATATGTCTGATATACATATGTTTTTTGAAAAATGTATTGTTTGAATGATTGAAAGGGCTGTAAAAGCCTCAAATACCAGGGTCGTTTTTATTGAAACAAGATTGCAGTAGAACATAAATATGCAACAGATTAGGCAAATCCAAAATCCAGTGTTCAATGAATCTGCTAAGCCTTTTTTTTGGTTGTTTTCTCTTTCTATTTCTCTCTGACATTGGCTCTACATGTCACCGCCCACTGCAAAAATCCATATTTTGTTGGAAATTTCTCAACAAGAGATTAATGCAGTTGTGTGTGGGGTATTACAGATACATTTTGGATTAGTGTGACAACAGAAAATGTCCTCATGTTGCAGTGTTCCCGTGTTTTTTACCCCACTGTGTTCTTATATATATATATATATCACAAGACCACAAACTCATCTTTCTTTTCCTTGATATGACTAATCATTTCCCTGATTGTGCTTCAGCTACATGTCCCTGGGTCAGGGCAAAGCATTGGGCCGAGTCTGGCCCTGTTTTTAGCTAAATGTGCATGCATGTGAATCTGTGTCAGGGATGCAGACAGTATGAACAAGAAAGCGGTTGATGATTGATCTCGGGCGTGAAGTGCCTTTTCACAGCTCATCAGTCACACCTTGTATTTTAAGGTCAAAGTTGAACTTTAAAGCCAGGTGAAGTTCTATGCGATGCTCCTTATGGTGTTGTTTTCCAACCTGCAGTTCTGCATGTCTAGAAATCACAGCCCTCTTCCTCATAAGTCTCTCCCTCCCTGCTGTCATCAGTGTCCTTGAAGTGTTTAATGGCAGTGCTGCATGAGGGATAGAAAGAGAAGCATTCTCATCCAGAGGGTTGTGAGAAGAGAGAGGGATGGAGTCTGGCTAATCAATAGCTGCTGCACTGAACTCTTATTGGCACACTTTATAATTACAGTCCAGTGGAGCTTGTCATTTCTCATCAACATAGTCTCTCTTTGTACCACACTGAAACTCTCAGCTCCTTTTCCTCGTCTGACAATAACAAGAGGCACGTTGACCTTTCAGAGTACGATTCCCCTGGGGTGCTGGAGAAGTTAGGACTGAGGTCACAGCAGACATTCGCTCCACTGCCCTTTCTCTTCTCATGTGTCATCTGGAACCTCAAGACAGCAGGTTTGATGGTTCATCTTGAAAACTTTGCCGAGGTCAACAGTTGGATTTGAGGGAATTTCAAGCTGTGACTATCTACCAGTATATTGGAACAGAGGCATGGCATGAATGGGGTGACTAGTCAGCCTGGTGGATGAAGGATTGAGTTTTAAGAACATTTTACAAGAAAGTAAATATTTTAAAAAGTAAGAAAAAATACTTTTAAAATCTCTTTTATTGACCTTGTGACCTAGGCTTTCCAGCATTCAGATTGGGAACCACTGGCCTAGTCCGTTCCCATAACTTTTAAAAGTGTACCTAAACAACTTATGTTCAATTCAACATACAGAAAAGTATTTGCATTTTAATTCCAGAAGTCAGTAAAAGTTTGGGTTTTACTGGCATATTTGTTCTAATCGCGTGTCAGGTATAATTGCTTTCAAATAACATACAAAACAAAACGTCCCCACAATCCAGGTTTTTTTAAAAAACAACTTTAATACTTTCTCTTGTTAAAAACAGAATATATAAAAAAGGGTTTAATGCAGTTATTTTTTTTACAGATAAGTGGCTTTTGCTTCAGAAAACAGAAACAAATCACTACTTGTAAAATGTGAAAAATAAAAGTCCTTCCCCTGCACCGACTGAGCTTAATCGAGTCAGCATTAAAAGAAATAAAAGTTTTCCTTTTCTTACCAGAAAAAAAGTCTGTGGAAAGTTTATAATAAACACGGTGTTGCTGCTACATTAAGGCCAAACCCCCTACAGACACGTGGACAACTTCCTTGGTAAAGTGACAGTCGTTTTTCTTCTTCTTAAATATAGTCTTTGAAATTAAATATAACTTGAAAATTAAAAGCTTTTCAAAAAGCAAGCATGTATTGCACGGACAGATCTCCTTGTACCCTTTAAAAATATATAAAAAAGGAACTCGTTAGTACATCCCAGAGGAGAGATTTATAGCGGAGGTTTTCAGAGGAAGCAGCAGCTACTGGACAAAGTCAGATTTCTTTTCTTTATAACCTTGTGGAACTGCATTTAGTAGAAGAGCATTTTGTGCTCTTCATGTCTAACTTTCTGTTGGCGTGGAGATACAAATGGAAAGGTGCATCAGACTATGAAATCAGGCTTGTTGTTTTGGACAAGTGGCAGTTTATCAACAATACCCGTTTCAAGGTGAAGGTGGCAGTGTGAGAGACAGCAAGCTGCCGCATTTCACGTTCAAGCTCAGTCCCGGTGGGCTAAAAACCTTCAAGAACCCCATTGAACTGAGACCACAAGAATAGGACCATGGTGGTCTTAGCGCCTGGTCTATCTTATTAGTATGCACCGCTATACCGAGCGCAGTGCCGCTTCGCCTCTAAATACCCCCTTATTGGCATGGACAACATGACAAACAAGAAAAGAAATATTTCTTAAAGTCAAAAAATGCATTTCACTCAAACAATAAAATTCAGTTCTCAAATCAAAAACAGAAGCTTTCAAATGTAAAAGGAAGCATTAAAAATAAAAAAATAAACAAACACTTTTTACAGTGTTTAGCTATTCTAAAACACAAACGTTCACCATATGGTTCAGGTTCTGGGAGAGGAGCCTGATGTGGAGCTGAGAAAAACAACTGACACAAATCTTAAAAAACATAAGAATGTGTCTATTCTGTATCAGGTCAACTGATGCAATAATTTAAAAAGACAATGAGAGCCTAATCTAAAATAAAAATCTCGTGGCAGGGGCTCTATAAAATAAACAAGATCTGGACAGAATGACATGCAAACCAATAGCAACGATACTATCAACCAAACTGACGTCCAAAAAGGACGATGGTAAATAACATTAACACACACACTTGTTTAGGGAGTGGTTAGAGTGTGTCGATCTTTGAATGTGCTCAGGAGTCTCTATACGTTTGATAGTTCCTGGAGTCCAGGCAGGAAACAGACGGACTATAAATGTTCCTTCTTTATGAAACCCAGTTCCAAAGTGTCCGCTGGAGTCGTCTTTATGAGTGGTAGATCTTGTGGTCGTACTCCGTTGCAGAGCAGCTGTGAGGAGAAGCCATTTCTCTGTGGATGGGCACGGGGATGCTGCTGCGGTGTTGGTGGTTGTCCGTCAGCGTCAGGTTCAGCAGGCTGGTGCAGGTGGGCAGGTAGACGTGCTGCACGTGCTCCACCTCCGACCGACACACAGGACACATCTGAGGGAGAGCAGAGACAAGTACTTAGCACCGAGTTTGTGTTTTAATTAGTTTATTCTATCATATTGAGCTAATTTATACTTTGAGCCAACGCGGTTCAACGAATGCATTAAAGTTGTGAACCCAATGGCAATATATCTTTGCCTGCTTCGGGGATCTCCTCCAACATTCATTTAATGGCCACATCATCATACATTACAACACTGTTAACTTGGTGTAGTCTTACTCAGGTCTCTTAGTGTGTGAAAGCACACGTTTCCAGCAAACGTGTGACTTCGAAGCAAGAGGTGTCAAAGCCAACACAGTGCAAGCTAAGAGAAGATGCAACAACCACTCAACTGGCTCCCTCATCTAATGAGCTGTGGAGAGTAATGTTGACGGCCATCAAGGCACCACTCAGGTCCTCCGTCTGCTAATGTTAAGACTGAAGGACGCCGTGACAAATGCACTGAAACAGGCGAGGTCAGCTCAATCATAAACAGGTGTAATGGATTGCTATAGTGGGAAAATGGTTTTCACAATCATGCTGAAAGCAGTGGAGCTTTCCTTCTCGTCTTTTGTCTCGGGTTTCTACCGACTCATCCGTCAATTAGCTGGGTCGCGTTTCTTAGTTAAGGTAATGGAAGTGAGATCTGCCTGGCTGCTAGAATCCTTTCATAAAGACAAACTCACTCACACCCACCATCTGCTTCCACAAAGAGGGGCAACATTTAGCTGATTACATGAGGGACAATCAGGTCAGCAGAGTGCAAGCAGAGGACCAGTAAGAAATATAATTTAAAAACTGACAAAGCAAAATCCATTTAGTTTTTAAGCTCTTGCCTTTTAAAAGTACGAGGACGTCAACATTTGCAGTTTAGCAAATGCCAGCAGTATTGTCCTGTGTCAGTATGTGACTCCCCCCCCCCCCCTCCCAATGTGGCTGATACACTCATCAGCATTCCCAAGCATCTCACCTGCAGCTGATTTGCGCAGGTCTGGCAACACACCATGTGGCCGCAGGGGCAGAAGGCAGCGTCTATCTCCTCCTCGCAGCAAAGCATGCACAACAGAGCCTCCCTGAGCTTCTGCAGCCGCTCCTGCAGGGCTCGGCTAAGCTGGCAGCTGCCGCAGTCCAGCCCGTCGTCCTGCTGGTCGTCTTGGCTTGGGGAGCGCGAAGGAGAGGCGCGTCCGTCGCTGCCGGACACCAGGTCAGCGACACCAGAGTTGTAGAGTGCGCGGCGGGCGTGGTCGTAAACCTCCTTGGAGGTGCGTCGGATGTCGAAAACATACTTCTTACCCAGGTTGATGTTTTCGTTCAGGAAAAGGGAAGCTAGGTGTCCCTTAAAGTCTCTGCTGTATTGCATCATCACCGCATTAGTAACTGTGTCGCACCTGCAAATCAAAACAGGACGAGGTCAGACAAATTGAAGCATTTGACCAGACACAAACTAATCTGCAGTATGACTCACATCCGTCTTCACAGTTTTACATTTGATTTATCCAATATCACCCATGCACTGTTTATTTACGCAACATCTAAATCATCCTGTACCGATGCCACATTCCCCCACTGTGAGATAAACACTAGTTTCTGAGCAAGCAGGACGAGGACATGCCCGCCAAAATAAATCTGCAGACTCAGAGCTAAACCCCCCTCCCTGAAACAAAAGGACAGGGCTGTCTTTTGTACCGTTGTGCTATTGTGACTGACTGACAACTATTTCATAGCTCAGCCATTTGAGTTGACACTGACTGACTGACACACACGTTTTACCCACTGCACGTGTATTTATTCCATTAAAAAAGGGCAATGTGTACAAATGTGGGAGAATCAGGAAGCACTGCATGCCAAGGAGAACAGAACAAACATTTACACAACACATTCTTAGATCCGTTCCCCAACCTTTTATGATCTACGAGTCTTTAGTGAAGGGCAGTGAACAAGTACTTGCTCTAGAACATTAAAACATGCTGCAGTGAATAGAAAGATTGTTCTCAAGCAGGTCAGACTTCCTGTTGCCTGAATGTCGTCAGCTCTCACCTGTAGAAGGCGTGGGTCTCTGTGATGGCTCTGTACAGACCACTGGCTGCCCGGTTACTGATCAGCTTGAACAAAAGCACCACGCTGTCACTCGTGTCCTTGGTAACTGTCAAGTACACGCTCTTCCCCGACTGGGTGGCAATCTGGATGATTGGATAGCTTATTCTGCGATGAGGCAAACACAGAAGAAACTGTTGAACGTTCTTACATCAGAAAAGACAGACCTGCATGCTCGATAACCAGTGCAACATGAAACGTAGCATCACAAGAAGCATACCTGTTGACTAAGCTGAAGTCCTCCTTGCAAATGGCGATGCCCTCGGGGCCGACTCCAATGGCCAACCGTTGACCATTTGCATCCCGAGCCCAGTGCCACTCCACGCCGTAATGCTCCAGAGAGGAGACCAGCTGCAGGGCCTGGTACTCCACTGAGCCCTGACTCAAACCCTCCAGAGCCTTGTGTCTGGATACGATACTGCAGACAAGATGGGGTTGGAGAGAGGGGAACAAAGACAAGCATTTAGGTTTATTTCGCACGAAAAGCTCATATTGGAAATTACACAAGCTGCATCATACACACTCTTTTAATAGTAACACCCACTGTATTGTATAAGCAAGATAAAAGTGTGTTTTAGTGGTCGAAGTTGAACACATCCTCAGGCAGAAAGCTCCGATGCTAAACTGGTTCTTTTATGACAACTATACCAGCACTCGGGGAGCATAGCTGATTACTTCTTTTATCCAGTGAGGTCTGCTGATTTCCATTGTACTGGAAAATGCCTGATGGCCATGGGTGGAAGTAATTAATTGAATTTACTCTTGTTACTGCAACAAAGTTGTTTTTTGTACTTTTTCTATTTACTATTTCTAAAAATCAGATACATTTCTTTCCAATGGGGAAGTAAAAAATAAGTTTATTTCAACTAAATCTGTTGGGTAATTCTGTCATGCACCTGCATACATAACATGCTGGAGTAAGAGTAGCAGGGAACAGCAGTGCTGTTTCATGTAGCAAATCTGGCAGATTGGGCTCAATGTATTAAGTAAGGCTTTGCATGCGAGGAACACATTTTTCCAGTGTGCCCCCCAAAAGGCTTAAACTCCAAAATGGAGACATTGCATTTATTCTTAAACAGGCATTTCTATCGAAAGTGTGCTGCGGCTTTTGCACAATGCAATGGGATCCATGTTCTCGGACTCCACATCCTCACACTAGGAAACGTTGTGTACAAAGAAAACATTGAAGATGTTCAGTGGGAGGGTCCGTCAGTGGAACCCTGCAAAACACATCTGATTTCCCATCAGCTGCTGTTTGGCTAATCTGTGTATGAGTTAGCCGTGACCCATTATTTAGATTTCATCACGTCTTCCCCATAACGACCCGTCTCCCTTGGAGATAATAAGGGGGCAGAGATTTAAGAGAGCTGCCACAGAGAACCGGTTTCAATGATTAGCCAGAGCTTGTTAACTTATTATGTCCAAATTCCAGTTGTCTTGTTTGAATTACCACAAAACCACAGTCAAGGTAGGGTTCTTATTATAATAAGTTGTAGTGGACCACAAGGAATTTGGGTTATTTTGGGTGATGCAAGAGGGTTGTACCTGTTGATGGTTGCAGTGCTGGGCTCCTCTCCACACAGCTCGGAGTACCAGTACTTGGCCGTGTTCTGGTTGTAGTCGCCGAACTCGGCCTGTGCCAGCAGTGCGCTCAGCTCCTCTGCTTGTTCCGAGCCCATACGTAGGTGACCGTTATGGAGGTCCTCCTTCACATGCATGAAGAAGACGTGTCTGGTGGTCAGGAAGAAAACAGAGCAAATGGGAATTAAGTCATGTGCTGACAAACTCTTCACTTTAAAGTTCATCCAGAAAGAAGACGGATCACAAACACTGCACACTTTCACTGTTTAACTGACTTCTATGTGGAGACACACGCACACACACGCACACGCACACACACCAGAGCAGGTGGTCATTACAAGGCTAGAATTTCACCACAGACTGCAGTTGTTGGCGTGTGTGTTAAGCAGAAGGAAAAGCAACTGTGACATTTGTTCAATGGTCACAACGACTCACTTTCCCTTTTTTTATTCTCTTCCTCAGAACTTCCTATAAGAGTGAATTCACTTGAGCCTCTTAAAAGTGGAAGTCAAGTGGTTTTCTCCAGTCGAGGAAGTACTTGGACTTTTAACCCGGTGACTCAGTGGGTAACTCTGCTTGTACAAGCTCTTCTATGCCAAAGAGTTACCATGAAAGTTGAATGCAATAATGGGACTTAACATGAGTTACAATGTCCATCATCCCACCTGTGTCTCTGTGGCTTGCCGTCAATGTGGTCCAATCGAGCCCATTTAAGACAAGCCTCCACTAGCCTTGTTTTGCCCGACTTGGGGGAATTCTCATTTGAAATGGAGGTGTGTTTTATGGAGTGACAGTCGAGAAAATAGTTCAAAGATTATTGGTGATCAAAAACACCATTGTTAGTGTTAGGGCTGAATGATTAAATAAGAACACAGAGTTCTGGTGTGGCCAAGGTAAACAGCTAAATCCTCAAAATAAATAGGCCGCGGCTGGTCCTTTCCATTGTTTTGACCAGAAGATGTGAGGAATTCTTTCCTTCTAGCAGCAGGAGACAAAACGTCAACAGAAGTAACACCCAGACTGACTCGATCCTTGCATCATGAGCGTTGAACTAGAGTAACCTAAACTGATCCTTCCTTGAGATTACCTATGACACAGTAGCCTTAAGAAGATTGTACAGGCCAAGGACCGACTTCCAGGACCACAAACCAGTCTGACAGCTCGTCACCAGCCAATGTTGTTGACCTAACTTACATTTCTTTTTCAATAAGAGATGTTATGCGACTCCCGTCAAGTGGTGCAGTCAGGGTGCGCGAGGAAGAAAGTTGTGGCGGTACCGTTTGTTTTTACAATCTAATCATTTTTCATATGCCAATATCTGTCTTTTTACTATTCAAATATTAGTTTGAATTTAGAGTATTGGTTGAAAGCCTCACTTGACAGAAATGAAAGTCCTTCCTGTACCGAGGAAAGTTCTCGCAGTAGAACAGTTTAATGCACAAAAGAATGTCTGAATGTCTTTACCCGCCGCATCCTGATGTGGTAGACTAAAAGCAGACTGCGCCAAAAACTGCTCATTTCCGAACCCCCCCCCCCCCACACACACAAAAAACCTCCCTCAGGCTACAGTTCTCTTTGAAGCATGATGCAAAGAGGGACATTTTTCATTTTTGCAAATCAGGTCACACCGTGACTTGAGGATATTTGAGAGGGTTGGGTTTGGGGGGGGAGGGGGTAGCACTCGTCACCCCTTTTTATTAAGTTTATACAAACCCATTGTGTGTTTATTTATATCTTGTGGGAACCACAAGAGGACGTGGAATGAGCTGGATGTGACGTTTCCTCTGTCATCTTATGGGACTAACAACCGGACTCTCTTGAGGGACCAGCGCACAACAGGCTGGCAAAGTAGGAAACCGTGTATATGGCAAAGGCTTCAGCAGCAATAACAGAGGCACACCTCGTCCAACACACAACAGCGGTAGCGAAAGCAGCTGTGAGGCACACAAACTGAGTGGCTCTACGCCACGCCTGATAAAGCCAGACCATAACAACGAAGCCCCAAAGCTGACTAGCCTCAGGCATAACAAACATTGCTTTGATATGGTGTTAAACATCACATTCCCTCCAACACACGCACAAAATACTGCTCTCTATTGTGTCAGGCCCAGCAGGCACCATGTGATGCAGCGCTGATAGTTAGCTACCTGTCTGATGCAAACAATAGGGCCGACAAAAGGTTACTATAGGGCAAGATGCGGAGGTTACTATAGTTCACCCGAGGGTTGGCAGGAGGTTAATATCGGTCACTGTGCTCCTGAGCAAGTCGTTTAACAACTTAAAAAGCTTCCTTCAGGACAAGCCTCGGCCTGTTGGTTTGGTGTTCTGACAGAAGATGTCACATGATGGGTTTTAACCCCCAGCGAACCATCTGGGAAGAGGTAGAGTATTTAGCCACTGAGCTGCTGAGCAAGATTCCTACATTCCCAGTGTTTTGGGGGCTCACACGCAATATAAGATGTGCGTTTAGAAGCAAACGACTACAAGGTGTACAGTAAGACAGGTTAACAGGCCCTGCAACTTTAGGTAACTAAAGTTCAACAAGAGCTGTTCCTGCATGACGTCCCAAGGCTGAATGATCTGCTACAAAAACATGACTAAAATCCACAACACACAGCTGCTTCACAAGCAGAAGGTAACACTTTCTCCCAGTGAGGCTCCTGTGAAGCTATAATGCTACTGTATCAGCTCTAAATACCAGCTGCAAACTCCTGTTAAGATAAGGAGAAACGTTTTGTACAGATTATCCTCCTGCCCTCCTCGGCCTCCACAGTCAGTAGATCGCTTCTCATAAGACCGTCCCAGCATCAGTGTGCTCAGGCAGTGCCGTGCTGCCTCACCTGTCAGTCTCTGGTCAAGGACCATCCAACACTTTGAACATGGGAGAGATAATGGCCCATAAATCTTTCGGCTCACATGTGTTTGAGGCTGGAACTAAAAAAAAAAGACTTTGAACTGTCTTCAGTGGGCACACCATTTGAGACCAAATGAAAATAAGTTATTCCTGTACAAACCCCTTCAGGCTTGCACAGGCTTGTAACCAAGGTGACGAGAGACAGAACAGATAAATGCCCCAGAACACAGCCATGTAAATATTGTCGACTGTCTTGAGCGTGACTTGGCCAGACAGAGTCACAGGAATCTGGTCTCTTGTTGGGACGCGAGGATGCCATGCTGAATCAGCGATTTAAAAAGCAGCTCGACCTCTCCTCTGTGTGCCTCAGCCCGTTAGAGTCACCATGTCAGGGACTAACCCACATTATCATTCAGACATATTTGCACGTGCATCACGACTGGCTCATCCGTGGACACTGCAGTCATCACCTCTCCAACACACCAGACACAGACAGAGTCTTAGTAATACACTTGGGGGGGGGGGGGGGGGGGGAGAGAAGAGGTCATGTTGGGTGCTGCAGGAGTGTTTGAACACCGTCTGTAATAATTAAATTAAAAGCAGGTCAGAACCCTGAGACAGAAGATTTGGAAATGGGTCACTGGCTGGCAACAGAGACGAGAAGTCCAAGTTTTTCGGCAGATTTCTGCCCAGTCTTTGAGCCATTCAAATATAGAACACCAAAATGCAGTGTTTGCAATTCAACATTTGTCCTCTGGTGCCAGAGAATGAGGAGGAATTTATTAAAGTAACCGGACACTCATTGCCAAGTCAAATCCTCTATCGTCAGTTCCGCCCATCTATAAAACCATTGTCTCATTTGAATGTTTTCTGCCCAAATCCAGGGTCTATTCTCTGAGCAGGCAGCATGTCAGCCGCTTCACTTCACAGAAGAACAAAACGTCCCCACAAACTGAAACCCAACACCTCTGCCTGGAGACTGCACCTCATCCAGCCAATCACCAGTGGAGTTTCAGAGCTCATCGGTTGGGCTCTCAACAATGTGGTTTGTAAGCTAGTCAAATGACACACTGCCGTGAGGTTACTAGCGGTCAATGAACTATGGTAAACCCTGCTCTTCTCCCTAAGGTGCGAGTTTAATGGAAAGTCAGACTGAAACACTTATAGAAGTTTACCAGAAAGTTGCTAAACAATCATTTCAAGCTCTGAGCCGAGTTGACCAGAAAGCTGCACAGCAATAAAACAAAGAAGCGGTTTGTCTGTTAAATGCCTTGTGTTACAGGCTGGTGCTCTCAACTGGATAGTAACACACTGATTAAAGCTCAGCATCAATCCTAAATTCAGGCGCCAAAGAAATAAAACAATTCTATCGTTCTTGGACAGGGGCTAATGTTGCATCTTCAAGCGATACAGATCAGGGCTAGGTTACTCGAGTGCACAACAAACGGAAGAGGAAAGAAACGCGGAGCATGCAGATAAATAATTTGCGTGGTGCTTTGGAACACTTGAAGACCCACAGGCATCGTGTGTGATCTTTGGCTTAATCGTCTCCGTAGCCTCCCGCAGCGAGCTAAACATTGTAACTTCGGTGTGACTGGAATAAATTACCTCAACTTTGGCAAGAGCATTCAGTTGAAAATGCAGAGTAGAGACATAATGCCCGTGTCTCAGTTTTCATGGGTGAACTAATGTATGATAAAACTGCAATTTAATGTTGTAAAGCAAAGCTGAATCATGCAGGATATTAAGTGGAGTCAAGTATGGCTGCACAAGATCAATGATGCTTAATGTAAATGTTGGTACATCCATGCAAAGTCATGCCTTTCATTGTAAAATCTGTCCTCAGTTGACCCATTCTACAAACACGACACTGGGTTGGGACCGATGCCCCCGTGCACTGGGGGAAAGGCGAGGGAGCACCCCGCGCAGACAAAATTGTCTGTTGCAAGGTTAACATGCAGTCATCTCTGTAGATTTAGTCTCCTGTGCCCCTGACCAGAATGTCTTTGAACTGCATGGGCTTATGCAAGAAGGGAGGCACAGTCCGGAGAGAGCCCATGACAGTAGTTGAGCAGAGTCATTAAAGTTGGATTTAATTCAATATTTGTTTTATTTTAAGTTAAACTTAATACCCGGGGAGGTAAGAGGGATTAGCAATCAGGAACTCTGATAAATTGTGTACTAAAAGTTGTGCCCTTTCAGGATATCCAATGTTTGCCTGATCAGAATGCTAAATACGAGGGCTAATGAAGGGAAAACATTCACATATTTAAACCAGACGCACCCCCGAGCAAGTGGTGCTTAATGTTGCAGATAACACATGCTGTTGTTGAGGCCCTTGGGTCAGTGTCCCGTAACCAATAAAATGTGTTATTTCCTTCTGTTGATGCCTCGTAAAAATACAGATTAAAAAAGGTGAACCGGTTGTTTTTAAGCATCTAGAATTTTAGTGAACCGTTTTTGTTTTCCATCGACATAGAATAAAAAAATATTACGGCAGGAAAATAGTTCAGTGCAACGCCATCTCAAACCACTGGAAGTATGGTCTTTGTTCAGATGCCCAAAATAGAAGCTGAAGGCCAATTTTACGCATTTTCAAAGAGTGTCTTATTAGCCAGGCGCTCTCTGTGAGCGCTCCGAGCTTTTTAGAGATGACGGTCATAAATAATTCACTGATAAAAGCAGTTTTAGCGCGTCTTGTGATTTTACAAAGACAGCCAATTAGTTTTACATGCTTTAGCTATATAATATATACACATTTGAGTATATATTTTGACAGTCAAATTAAATTGTTTACAATAATACCTCATTTGGCATGGTGGAGGTTGGTTTATGGAGTTTTCATTATCTTCTTGCTTCTTCACGGTACATTTTGTTTGTACGCTCTCTGGCATTTGAAAATACAACGAAGAACACAATAAGCATAATGCCTCTGTATGTTCGCAGCACACGCCACGTGCGGGGACAAACAAAGCTTAAGCCTTGTAACTAAAATAGATATAGCCTGCACGTTGTTGCACAGTAGTACCTAAAGGTTATATAGGGATTACACATTTGAGGAAATTAGTTTAGATACTATAAAACATTGGGTTTGATTCTGTATAGTTTTGTAGCAGTGGTAGGCCTGACAAAAAGAGGAAGATGAATTACCACAAAGTATCTAAATCATCAGCTGCATGTGAGCAAGAACATGAGTGACCTGCTCGGCTTTTAGATGGCAGCAGAGTACAGAGCAGCTTATATAAGCAGCTCTGCGCACTCCGTCCAGTGCAGGTTATGTAATAAGGCCTATAAGAAGGGCGTTGAAAAAGAGGCCCACCCCTCAGCTCAACTGCGTTGTGGCACGTTACAGTCCCTTCTGCCTTTTCCAGAAGCTGCTGAGAACATTTACTCCGGCTCACATACACTCGTGGAACTAGTGAAACATGCCATGTGGTTATAAAGTGGGCGTGTCCAGTCTCATGTTGGGTTGCAGCTTCTGAAACCTGTTCACGGACTGACATTATCTGACTGTTTACAAGTGTAAATGCGGCAAACGCTGGGCATATTGAACTTTCAGTAGACAAGAATTGGACACATTTCTATTGGCATATTGGACCAAAAATGTACAAAGCTATGATCCCGAGGGCCTGCTTGTCTGCAGTCAGGACGAGTTCAGTGGAGGCATTGGTAGACCAAAGTAGGTCAAAGGTGACAGCACAAGAATTGAGTCAAACGGGACCCCACCGGCTTCTCAACCCGCCAATTTATTCACATTATTCCTTGCAAGTTAAGTTAGACATTTTAAATGCAAGTTTAGAAAATTAATGCTGTGTAATAATGTATGACCCTTTTAAATGTTCCCAGACCTGTGTTTCTCCCCAAAATGCCACTACTGTGCACTGTCAACATCTTGCCCTCATCTCTAAGAGTGATGCCAGTATTTGCTTAACCACCACTTAAATGAGATCACATGAGCTGATGGAAGGCATGCAGGGTGTGCCAAGATTTAACACATAGCTTGACAGCATGTTGGCATGTGCGAGTAACTATTAGCAGCAACCCCACATATCCTTGCCTGCCATCTCACATCCTAATCTCACTTTTTTTTAACAACCCCATAACCCCCACCCGACACCAGCCATCTGTTGATAACCCCTGCTAATCTAGTGGAGGTCAGAGCGCAGGCAGCCAAGTGTCTTTGAAGCTCACTCTCTCCCCCCGCTGCCTTTCACTTTTTGTTTCAAAAGGTTGCCAAATATTGGGCAAAGTGTGGGTTGGGCTCAGAGGATGGACGAGGAGGGCATGCGAGTGGGGACAGTTTATATCCGACAGCGATATAAATATGGCAAAAGAATAAAGATGTCTTTATATTTGATAGCGTGATGTGAATGAAGGTAAACGGGAGTGGAAAAACAGCAGAAGATGGGGCAGTGGGTGAACTGGGGAGCAACTGAGAGCGAACTGGAATGCCAAGCAAACCCCGGCCAAGGCAGATAAATGTCAGTTTAATTAACAGTTCTAGTGGCACGCTGCATTTCTGAGCGAGGGCAAGAGCAGCGTGGCGGAGTTTAAAAAAAGAGACCAAACAGTCTGCCCTCCCTCCACATCATGGGTCCAACGCTGCAGTATGAAAACACTGCCTGAGGTGAATAAAAGATCTACGGGATCACACCAGACAGTGTGTAAAACAAGTCTTTTGGATAGGTTCGGAGGACTGAGAGTGCTATTTATAACTTCAAAACGAAACTGGGGTCGGGGAATACAGAGTCAGAATCAAGACTTGACACAGTTTGTTACTTTGTTCTCAATAGTGTTGTTTTGGTTCCTCCATCAAACTGACTTGGTACAGAGGAGATATGCAATTCCAATGTGTTATTCGCTATGGCAAGTGTTATGCTGGCTATTAAGTTTCTCAAATGAAAATATGCAACTGTAGCGTTAAAAAACTACGATAAATATCACTATGAAAACCGGCTGCAAACTGTGACACATTTCTACGAGAACAAAACCTCCAGAGGAAAACAACCTACACCCAGTCACAGTTGCCAAACGGCATCTATAAAAAACCCAAATGTAGGAGTGTGCTTTTGTTCTGACAAAAATGGCCAAACAAATGGACACAAAAAAAAGGCAAAACAAAAGTTATTTTGAGTTGAATGGGGGCAGTGACAGAGGACTGTCCCTCAGAGCGTCCCTCGGGGCAGTCAGAGCGACACATAGCCCCAGGGCTGCTGGATCACATTTCCTGCCTGGAACTCCACCAACTCAACCTTTAGTAACCCCGGAAGGGCTCGGGGAAGAGGTTACTAGAGGGCATTCTACTGTATTGTATACAAAGTGATCAGATTAGGAGCTGGCAACTCATTTATGGTGTGTTTGTTTTTTCTTCCGCTCATTATTGCATGTCATAGTCAGTCATAATTGTATGTGTCAATGGAAAAACCCAGCCCAGATCCAATTCTTACTAAGCTCTTTCTGTGGAGGCGATGAGCTAATTTGCAGGTGCTTGGCCACAAAGGAAGTGGTTACTCATGCATTTTTATTTTTTTTTAATATATATTTATATACATATATATACATATATATACATACATACACACACACATACATACACACACACACACACACACACACAAATAGACGACTAGTTTCAAGAGGCAAGTTTGCTATGCAAGCACGTGAGTTGGTAAGCATACCTCGTCTGTTCCTGCAGAATGAGATGGGGCTCCACAAAGAACTTGACGCGCAGCCTCAGTCGACAGGGCGTCACATTGTCCATCTGCTGGCAGATGCGGTTCCTCAGATTCAGCCACAGGTTCTCTCCTTTGCTGCCTGTAAACTGCAGCCCAAAGTAGTCCACTTCAATTATGCCCAACTTTCTGCAAACCTGGAAAGCAATGAAAGATATGGGTCACAAAAGTAGATTTGGAACAAAGACATTCAAATAGGACCCGGTAAGAGTGAGGGGGGGGGGGGGGGGGGGGGGGGGGGGGGGGGGGGACCACGATACCAGGATTGTACCACGAGTAGACAGGAGTTTTGAGTTGTGACAGCCGCTGAATGTCCTTGAACAAGACAATACATATTGGCTCTGGTCTGCCAGGGGAGAGTACCAAGAATCAACTCCACAAAAGGAATCAATAAAGTGTAGACTAACACGATTTAAGAGGAAAGAATATAAAGGGTGCTTTTATCACTTTCTCCATTTGGATTGCTGCTACCCCAATACTACACAGATACAAACCCAGCACTAGTGGAAGTAAACGTGGAGGCTCTCCCGGGGTAAAGGGGCTGATCAAACCCACAAACCCTCGGGTTTATTACATAACTGCTGGTGAACGTCTGCGGGGAGCCCCGGAGGCGAAGATGAAACTCATTCATGCCACACGGCGTGCATTTAAAGTAGCGCTGCACTTCATGAGCGGACACGAACACACAACTTGAGGCGGCCGATGAACTGGGAAGCATGCGAGGTCTCTTCTCTCGTGCCCACCTTGGAGGGGAAAGAGAGGACTGTCTGAAGCGCTGAGTTCACACTGAAGTTTCACTTGAGTGGAGCGAGAAGGTTTGAGTGGTTGAAAGAGCAGAATGAACTCAAGTAACCTCGACGAAGCCGACCGCCTCCGACTAAAGTCACGCAGGTAGAGGCGACCGGTTTCACACCGATGCACCACAACCTTGCGACAGTTATTACAAGCCATACGTGTAGACCATAAATTGACATTTGTTTTTGTTACAAACAGATTTTTCCTTCTGCACATTTCATTCTGCACATTTGGTTTCCTGCAGTCCCCATGTGCAACAACAACAACAACAAAAGCCGATGCATCGCGAGTTCTGGTAACAGAATAAGTAACGCGACACACTGAATATTAAGTCAAGCAGCGATTGCGTCGTATTTGAAGCATTTCTCTTAATGCATAAGCTGGAGTCGCAAATAAGCCGAACGTGCGGAAGTTTAGGAACATGGTAAATCTAAAGTTACGAAAGATGACTAGAGCACTGCTGCTCTGCCTGGCCATGGCACGGTGTTTTAAATAAGGTATCAGAATGACTAAACGTGATGCGTGTCCCACCACAGCCTACCTTATTCAGACAGTCTTCCCCGTTTGCCTTCGCATCAACTTCCACTTCCATCACCACCGAATCCGGCCGAGTAACGTGGCAAAGCATGTTGGCTGTGTACTCTGTGAATCTTTGTGTGTGCCACCCTTTAAAATAATAAAACACGTATCGAGCCTTCTTGAACCCCCCCCCTGCATCAAGCCCTCGACACTTGCATAGCCCTTCCAGTCCTTGTGGCGAATCTATAGCCACCAGCTGTAGGCTATATCAATGAAATGCCACGCACGGCTCCGCCTCCTCGCAGCCGACCAACGGTGGCCCGTTTGACATATTCGCCGCAGAAATCCAACCAATCAGAAGTCGTGTTACATGCGCACGCTGCTCTGGCTCCAGCTCGACCCCCCGCCCCCCTCCCCCCGTGCCTGGAAGTGTGACGAGTCTACTGCGCCCTCCTCTGGCTCGCCTGTTGCATGTCGCTTTAAGCCGCTTTTCAACTCACCTGCTCCCTAATAAATTAGACACGTTCGCGAACTTCAGCATACCTCGGGGTGAGTTTAATGGCTTGTATACGGGCTCCCACCTCGGGTTGTGTGAATAATGTATGGGAATGCAGTCCAGAAATAGCTGGGATAACGGGAGAAAAAAATACCCCGCCTTGCTAGTCTGCAGCTGCTGTCCAAAGCTATGATGAATTTTTCATAGTTCGGTAAAGTTGGAAAGATATTCATAATGGTGGTGGTTGTGTTTCCAACTCTGGTCCACCTTTCCCACAGTATCCCTGCTTGTGTAACACCGCGTTGTGTCCATATATGCTAAAATTACTTTATAAATTGGAGTTCTAGGCTAACGTGTTTTATCAAGGTGACGAACAAAGGTCCGAAAGAACGATTTGCTGATATGGAGATTGTGGTGACATCATCATACGATTGTATTGTGAGGTTTGGCCTCTAGCCACGTTTGTCAAACCTCTGACCTGATACGAAATACTGCTTCTTTTGTTTGTTTCCTGCCTTTGTGACTACTTTTGGTTTATAGAGAGCTATTCCGTAGTTAAATGCAGCCTCGTCTCTTACACAATACCCACTCTTTTCTGATATATTATTCATGAACACAGCGTTGCGATTTCCACGTTGGGAGAGACAGCGTCGGCCAGGAGACACTGCAGACAACTTCATCCACACGCTCATACATCCACTAGGGAGGCACGTGGTCTGGAGCCAAACCCGGAGTCTGTCTGCCAGGGGACATTTTAGGGTACAGGCAGCGTGCTTCTCCATATTGATGTGCTCTCCCACCACTGCATTTCTGACGTACCACTAGGAACTCTGTATAAAAGGACCCAGAAGGAACCCCTACAAAGTCACTTCATAAAATGATGACAGGCAGTCTTGTTTTTATGTGTAATAGGTCGGTTGGTTCAAATGTATTAGCCTCTTAAATGTTTCTCAGGTGTGAGAGTCTAAGCAACTTGGATTGGTCCATGCTGGAGGAGGAAAATATCCATAGCTGAAAGCCGGGAACATCATAACCTCCGGTGGGGCCCTTCTGGCCTTTCCAAAGTCAAGGCTTAAATCAAAGGGTGACTTTTGCCATCAGAGCCCCTCGACTTTGGAACAACCTACCTGAGGAGATAAGGCTTGCAGAATCTGTAACTTCTTTTAAATCACTTCTTAAAACCCATTTTTATAGAACTGTTTTTAAGTATTTGTATTTTTCTATTCCATTATTGTGTTCATTGCCTATATGGCATGGTCTCCAACATGTTTTTTGTCTTGCTTCTATGTAGAGCACTTTGTAAACCCTGTTTTTAAAGGTGCTATATAAATAAAGTTGTTATTATTATTATTATTATTATTATTATTATCATGCGACGGTGGCTTGCATCTGACACTGTTGATCACCCCTAATGTACCTAAACAGTAACAGGTGTAACTGTGAAGGTGTTCCGAGACCGACTCACTCTCTGTCTCAAAGATAAGCCCCCCTCTACACACACATTGACTGACCAGATTGATCAGCTGCAACATGTGTGTCTTTCTGTGTGGGATAAGGTCAGCCGGTCTGGAGTCTGCTGTGGCTGGGGTCCTTTTGTCCTGAGGTGATGCAAGAAGGTGTCCGCTGAGCGAACAGAGGACGTGCAGTCTGAACAGCCGTCCTATCGCTATAAATGGAGAAGCAAAGAAGATAGCGGATGACCTCAGATCCACTGTCGACTATGTGGTGACAGGAGGTACTTTCTGAGCAGGACAGACATACTCACGTACCCTACGACTGTACTGCACATGTAGAGCACCTTCACAAACAAAGCGGATGTAATCTCGGTCCCGCAGCCCTCCAAAATACAACAACAGACATGCATGCCAAAGTTATTCGATAAATGCATTTTTTAAATTAATGGTTATCTGTGATGCCATTGAAAACATCTTATGTGAATAACAATTTTAGTGGTTGCTATATTTAGTATATCCTCTATATTTATATCTCTGTGAACACTAACATATTATAGAAACACTGTTGTTTCTAGTTACTCTCATCCAGATCTTATACATTTACACTGTCTCTGTTATTATTATTTACTATAATAATAATAACTATTATTTACTATATTATTTGTTAAAGGATACCAATACAATGATAGCTGTAGAAGAAGTAGAGTAAGATGAATGGGGTAAGGGGGGAATCAACATTTATTTATCAAGACTCCCCTTTTGCACATCTAGGTCAATTTTGGGGGTAGGGCATATTTTTTACCATCTGGGCTCTCGCACAGAAACAGACCGGAGCTGACTCCTGGTTCGCGGCTAGGTATGACATCATGCAATGTGACATCACTTCCCTTGGAGGCAAGTCACCTCTCACTCGACTGGAGCGTGAACACATAGCCATGCAGGGTTTCTGTGTGTGTGCATGTGAGCACATGACACTGCAGCGTCATCACTGCCCATCTCCATAGCCAAAGCTGTGCCTCTTGAAGCAGAGATTATGTCAGAAAGTGCCATGTTAACAGAGCTGCTGCGGCTGTTGTTGTTTTTGTTGTGGTGGTGGTGGTAGCTGCGATTACAATCTTTTTCAATTTATCTCCTGTAAGCCTAAAGAAAAGCAGCAAAAGGCAGCTGACATTAGGCAAAAATGGAAGGACGTGTTTGCCCAATTACGAGGAAAGGCCAGAGGACGCGCAGCTCCTCTGAGTCAGAAGAGAATCAACAGCCACGGTCAACGGATCAGAAAGAACAGTCATCACCACGTGGGCGCTCACCAGATAAAGACTCGTCGTCAGATTCCAATGTGGAGGCAGAAAGTGCGATGAAGAGGAGCCAGAGGTTCAGCAGCTCCTTCAGCTTTGGAGAAGATCGTCAGCTACAGCCAACTAAAGAGGGCAGAGAAGAAGAACAGTTTCCAAAGAACTCTGATGGAGTCACAGAGCTGGTGGAGGCAGAATGCATGCGAGATGCTTTTTGTGACACAAATCATCCTCCGAGGTCAGGTGTTTTCAGGCCTCAGGCATTATGGCTGGCTATGACGAGATGTCTCTCCCTTCGATGGCCTCCTTGTCTGTCAATCAACAGGCAAAGTAACAGGAAATTAGCCTACCAAGTGGACCTTGACCAATCAGAAGACATGCAGTCTTTTGTCAGCTCCGAATCAACCAATGAGAGCTCTTCAAGTACTACCTTGGATGATAGAGAAGTGACATTGGTGAAACGCAAGGAAGAGGAAGTTCAAAGCAGAGGGGTCAAAAGTGGTCCAGCCCCTTGTCGCGGGATTTCTCGTTCCTCCCCCACTCTGCCGAGAGCCAGACAAGCTACAGACTCTGCGCTAGCGTCATTGATCTTGGAGAAAGAAATGTTCCTGAGGATTGAGCTGGTAGATTCAGGAGCTGAGAGAGATGATTTACGCTACCGGGCAGAGTGGAAGCTGTCAGAGAGAACAAAGAAACTGGGAGAGGGAGTCTGGCTCTCTAGAAGCCAACAAAACAACGGCATGACCTATTAAGTTAGACGTTTGGTTGCCTTGATGGGGTCCTCTTTATATTATTCATTTACATTGGTTATTGCAACCATCAGTACATTGGTTATTGTAATCTTCTAATCTTAGTTTATGTGACTGCTGATGAGAAGTGGCCCAGATTTCAATGAATAATCGGTAATGTTGGTTTGGCATGATGGCCGTGTAAACTGCTGTGTGCCGACACAAATGCCGTGACTGGAGCTAACTAATTAGAAATGCTATTTTCAGAAACGCAGCACGGTTGGTGTTAATGTTTATTTTTCCGCCTTGCTGGGTCTCTCGGAGAACATTTTACACATGGCTGGCTCAATGCGTTGGGGGCGCGGGAGCTTGAATAGAAATATGTCATGTATTTATAAATAAAAGCCTTTTTGTGATATGGGTTTCACTTTTTTAATTTCTGTTATAACAAATGCAGGCCAGACATTTATAGTGGTGCTGGAAAGGGGCATCCTCGTTGCAAGATGATGCTCAAATTTCCCACAAACATTGTATGTGAGGAACATTTGGGGCATTGTTTTTGTTTCTCATAGTTTGTCTGCATGCTTAGAACAATTTCATGTTTTGAATTTTACACCAAATTAGGATTTATAGTCATTATGCATTAAAACAATAACAGAAAAGCAATGTGGTTTTATACACACCAAATAAATTTGATTACAAACCCAAATTTAAGTTTCATGGTCAGTGTGTGTCAGCAGTCTTTAGCAAATCCCACCGACTTTTCTATTTATTCATTTGGTGATTTGTGTTTTAAAAGTCTCAGACAGCATGTTTTTAATGCCTTGTGTGAGTAAGAACATGATTGGAATTATTTAAATGTATTTAATGTCTGTCAGAGTAACTACATTTCCAAAGTGTTTCAACAGTCTCTCAGCTGAGGAGAATTATAAGTAGTTTTAAAAAATAATAATTGAATTATTGCTCAAATCTAACAGCCTTTCATTTCCACATTTTGAGACAAAAATAAATGGAAATATAATAGTAGTGAATTACTCAAATTCTGACAGTCAACCCTTTTAAAGCAATTACCTGCAATAAAACATATGTGGCTGCAAAATTATGATTTTACACTACTAGTGATATTTTTATTGTAGCCTTTCCAGGAGTGTCTCTGCATAGCTGTAACTCATCTCTCCATGCAAGCACATAACAGAGCTCTGCTATGAATATGGATATGTGCAGTGTGCACAGTGTAGCTTCTTAAGCAGTAGTATTACATTGGGCCATGCCACTATCAATAACTGCAGACATCATACATTGCAATGCATGTTATTAGTGCTTTCCCAAATAAAATTGCACGTTTTAAATTTTGATTACTTAATCACACGGTAGCAGTCTCACTATCATACATTTTGCATTTGATGGCTTGCTTGTCACGTTCTCATTTCAAGTTAACTTGCTTCCTGTTTCTGCATGTACACCCATAGCTGACGGTACATCATGCAAATAGTTTCTTGTAACAAAACACATACAACAAATTGTTCCATCACGGGAAGATATTTTCTATTTTCCCAGCGATGTGACTGATTATTGTAACCGAAAATGGAGCACTGAGGAGTTGGCATGAGGTGCGGAGGCAGAGAGAGTTGCTTGGCTTGACTGCCAGTTACCCTGATCCCTGTAATGAGGAGCACTGGGGAAATACGAAGGCGAGATGGGAGGGTATAAACAATATTGTTTAGATTGTTTTTGAGTTATTTTTAGAAAAGGAATGAGACATTTGTATGCACATTTAAACTGTATATCTGGCACGTATTAACATCCGGAAGATGAAAAATACAGGTGGTGAGAGTGAAGAAGTGTCTGGTAAGGCAATGTGTGCATTTGTAAAAAAGGATGAGAAAAAGGAATGAAATGAGTCTCGTCTGTTGTGAGCCAGGAGTTTCATCCCTCAAGCCACACAACTAGCGCCCCATCGTCCCTAATGACTGCCTCATTAGGCAAATGATACATGTACCACAGACGATGACAGTCTTGGAGTGAGTATTCAATGATTACTCAGTTCCTCTTGGGTAAATTATGTTTAAATACTGAATGTATAACTCCTCAACTCCCAAGTCTTTATAGACTATGGAAAGGAGTAATTAAATAGCAACTATAGACGACTAATTAGTAAATATTGCTTTTTAAAATGAGTTTAGGAACTTTAGGTGATTTATGCATGGGATGTATGCTCATTTATTTTACGTTGTGCCAGATTCATTGTCACTAGGTCATTTACTTTACTTTATATTATATTAGACAATTTAAGTGATACTTTATCAACCACTGTGGAGAAATGCAGCTGCTGAAAATCTGCATTCCTAAAACGTAGGAAGAAACTCTTGGCTTCGATCCTGGTTTTAGTTTTGTCATGAAACACCAGCAAGCGAGCCAAGCTCCTAAACATTTAACAAGTAAAAATAATCTAATCTTCTTGTTGTAGGACATTGTGTTGCACAGCACCTTAGAAAAAATCGCATAGATACGTGTATTTAGCATACATTACCTTCATAAGTAATCAGTTATAGCAAATATAGGATAGCACAACATATTTGAGGGTTTTGCTTCATATTAAAAGTAAAGATGTATTTTTTGGATCAATTGTTAGTTGTTGCAATATGTTGTGACTGAAGTATGAAACGAGTGACATCGATGCACAAAAACAAGACTGAGGAGTTTTTACCTCGTAAAATGTTTCTCTTTCAGCACTCACAGACTGTTTCTGACCAGTTTTACTTCTGAACATAAAGTATTTCATGACTTTGTCTTTGTCTGGCTGTTCCAGAAACTATCAACAGCCTGACCTCCTCTGACAGGAAGCACTCACAAGATTGTAATGACACCATCATACTCTGGCAATCGTCAAGAGGGAAAGAAGGAAGTATTCCTCATCGTCAAGAGAGGGACAAAGCATAGAATGGCATGTTCCTCCGTCCCGGTTCCTCCTCAGTCATACAAGTGTGTTTGTTAACTCCTGGAAGGAACCGTCCCCAAAGATGGTTACGTAACGTGGCGATGGGCTGCTAATCCCAGCAGAGGACACACGTTCCAGTTGTTAAAGGACAAATGTACTTTCGGAGGCTCGCCAGACTGTAATTGCTTTATCTACTTGGCCTTTTAGTTATATTCTATTAGATTTCAAGCTTTAAAAAAAAGAAGGAAAAAAAAACATATTGCTCTTCCCCCACACCTCATACCATTTTTTAGATAATCTAATGACCAAAGTCTTAAAATATGCAGGAAAATAAGTCTTACAAACTTAATAATATTAACATAATGTCAATATTTGTCTGGCCCTGAAATCAAATCTTAGGAATGCATTAGAACTGATGGTATCTGTTCCTTTTGGCAGGCTTCAAATAAATCAGATTCATTTACAGGATATTGATTTTTTACTCACTGCAAATAAGTCCCAAGTTCAATTCCAAAGTATTGCCAATTATACGCAAAGTGTTGTAAAAAAGAAATTGATTGAAAATAGTTCCTCCCCAGGTTCATATCCACAATGTTAACAGCACAAGAGATAGAAACAAAACATATTACTTGTGTGTATGTGTGTGTGTATGTGTGTGTGTATGTGTGTGTGTTTTCTGCAGATTGGTTTGTGAATTTTCGTAAATTTCTCTACATTTGTGTTTCATAGCAGGCAGGATACCACGGTGGCACGAAGGGGCAAAGTGGACACTTTGCAAGTTGAACACTTGACTCAGGATGATGAATTGGAGGTGTGTGTGTGTGTGTGTGTGTG
Organism: Cyclopterus lumpus; assembly: GCF_009769545.1. NCBI lineage: Eukaryota > Metazoa > Chordata > Actinopteri > Perciformes > Cyclopteridae > Cyclopterus > Cyclopterus lumpus. The sequence continues at coordinate 9,476,570 of NC_046976.1, read as the reverse complement.
TGTGTGTGTCTCTGCGGAGGACAAAGAATGTGATGGATGATACCAGCGGGGCATTTGTGGTGACGGCCACACACACACACACACACACACACACACACACACCAACAGGCTTTGCAGATGGCCTGAAGTACCGTGGTGGCTGTTTGGGATTCTTATGAGACGTGTGCGTCCTTGTGGGCTCATAGTCTGCTGCATACATGTGCTTGGAATACAAGGGTGGTATTCTGCTACAGCACAGGGCTGATTGACTGATAGATTACTATCATGAGACTCTTCAATATTCCCGCCTGTGTCACCTACACACACAAATACACTGCTGTAACAAGATGCAAGTAGGTTCTGCTGACAGTGGGGTAGTGGTTAGGGGTAGGGTTTCCCTTTAGTACTTGGAAGTATTGGTTGGTTAAACATTATCTAGCTGCAGTCATCATCATCTGAACTTTACTCACATTGTCAGAGAAGGCTTCGGCTGGGGATTATGTGCCTCAAAGCCATACTAGACATTGCTGCTAAGTGAGATGGGCCTGATTCTCACTCATAATTCCCATTAATAATGCCCTTCTTCAAGCCTCACCCATAAAATCCAGTAAGCCCGAAGCAACTGGATTTGCTGTGTAGTAGAAATTGAATTTCTCCCTAATCTGTAAGGCTTAATCATACTCCCCTCCACCCCCCCATCATAACTAACGAGTATATATGAATATATTCCATAATATACATGACAAATACCCTTTTAATTGTCAAAAGGCTTAAATGGAACTTGTCTACAACCTTTATGCTTGTATGGTTGGACCAAACCGTTATAGGATGACCAAAACAACCTTTTTCTTTTAAGTTTGAAAATAGCCATAGTGGCAAAAATCTGTAATTGCTGAGTTCATGTTTATTCTCAACCAGAACGACTGTGAACCAACAACCCTCTTAACATTTTTTAATAGCAGAGCACAAGTATAGTAATCTGTGTTTAACCCTATGGGATGGCATGTGGTTACACTATGACTGTTGGTATGGATACAATATGAGGATTTTCTTGGAACGATGGCATGTGAATTGTGTGTCTTCATCGATCTCTGTCGGATTTCTCGTCTCATACTCATCTAATAATTTTCACTGCATAAACTAAAGCTGCAGGACTCCTGTAGATGATTGTCACAGTGCTGTAAAAAGTAATTAACGCTCCTACTTAAGTAACTTTAATAATGTTTTATTCACAATGGGGCCGACAAGGAGCTGGAAGTATGTTCTGATGTGAGAAAGTTAAGTTTAAACACCAATACTAATTGAAAAAAATTTACTGCTGAGGGTTGCTGTAATTTAATAGTACCAGGTAGGTGAACACCATGGAATGCATTTGTTTTCTGACTACATTGTGAAGACATCAAACACATTTTAATGTGCAGTATGGCAAGTTTCATGAACTTTTAATGTATCCTTCTTTCTAACTGCAGCTTTGCTCAAGATGAGAAATATGTATCTTTACTCTTAGAATCTTAATAGAAAAAAACTTGGATGTAATGGAAACAGTAAGTTCCTTAGTTCAAAATAATCCCTGAAATACTATTTTACAGTTCAGTTTGACAGTCGTGCCACGAAGATCGATTCTGGTTAGTGGCTCAAAGAAAGCCTTTTTTTTACTGAGTAATGATCTGCTTGGGTGATCATTTACAGAGCTTTCCATCAGTTTGCTTAGAAATGCCCTGAGAGGGTTTCCACTTTCTGAAGTGAAAAATTCACGTTACACAGTGATTTTCCACAGTGACGTTGCACTGTTCGTTACACCGTGACGCGTTACACCGTGACGCGTTACACCGTAACGCGTTACATATGTTAGAGGGGACATGGATCGCTAGACACTGCTGAACTTTTTTACATTTTTTCAAAAATGCATGAAACGCAATAAGCACGTCTGTTTAATTAGTTTGCACCGACTATTAATAACATGAGCATGGGAGAGGTTTTTGCAGTCAGAACTACTCGGATATAATTGTGCTGTCAAAGAAACCCTTGAGGTGAGTTCCGGCGTCTGTCATGTTCTTTGATGCAACATATCACACCTGTGTTGAGCTGACTGCAGTCTGTCCTTTGCCATGTTTCTATATTTCTCTCAACCTTCCTCACAAACCACATGTGATCATTCCGTGAAATAGTCATGCTTTGTCTGGTCAAGACGAGAAGGTCACATGGTTACAGCATCTTGGGTTGGTGTTCTGTGCATTTTCTTAGTGCTTGTTGAACACTTTGAGAAGTTTGCTCTGGTCAGTTTGCTGGGTTAAATGCGTCTTTGAGAACCTGTAAAGCTTTTGGTAGGCCAGAGGATAACTTTTAACTCCCAGATAGGATATATCTCCTTGAATGCCGACAGTGTTTTTGTCATTACTCTCACTGCCAGAAGGGGTAGACACAGGTCTCCGCACTGCATGTTTAACCCTGGAGTATCAAAAAATAATCATTTTAATCATAAACTAATGTCTATACATTTGAACTATCTGTGCAGACCTTTATCTAAAAGTAGCAGGGCAGAATAAGGTGAATATATTATCAATTGGTAATTAGAGTTTGCCCTCTTAAGACCTTAATTGTCTGCCTACATGGAGTTTCACGAGTATTCTTTATGCCGCAGGGCTAACTGCTCATACAGGAGGCTACAGTAGATTATGTGTGCGAGAATCACAAGGTCTAGTTCTGAGCTGCAGACCGTTCTGAAAACGATGTTCATAGAGGTCCATTGGTTCCCAAATACTCCTTGCATGTCTGTGCTTTTACTTGCCTTGTCATGCTCATGCTTGCTCGTGTGTGCCTCCATCCCAATTCAATTCAGCTGGGTCTTGTTTAGATGCATTCCCAGCTGCCCCACTGTACCCATTCATCACGCCTCAGTGAACAGAGCAGAGTTCAACGTAACTTGCATGCAACTGCCCGAGGGAGATTCTGGCATACAAACACTTTCAATAGCAACCGGGAATACATATCTTCAGCGGTATGTAAGCACTAATAAATGAATGTTCATGTCAATTCACCCAATACCACCTTATATAAGAATAATGATTCTGCTTCCAAGCGTGAAAAAAATCACATGTTTTATCTGATTACACAAGGAGATAGATGACTGTAATTTAGAATTGTTAAGTAGGGGGTGGATATTATTTGTAGGCAGAGTTGTGTAATGCCTTGTCTTTGTCATGAGGACACCGATAATCAAATAGCAGAGGAGGGCTGAGTGATGGAACATGTGGATGTCCGAAGTGAAGAGGGGAAAAAGACCAGATGGGTCCAAATGGCCGGCAGAGGTGTGGTCTTCAGAGAAGCAGACAGGACTAGACGAGTAGGTTTAACCGGCACCAGTACATCCCACATACAACAGGCCTTTTGTCTGAAACCAAATGTTTCACTTCAACACAGGAAGACCAGCCTGTAAAAAATGGACTTAATGACACATTGACATTTCAGCATTGTTTCTTTTGAACAATTTTAAACATGTTATAAAGTTATCAGACCAAGAACGTTGGTGAGTTTAAGAGGCATACCATTTACCAGTAATGGTTGTATTTATATACAACATTTAACTATATTACAGTTTCACTGAAACAAAAAGTCCATCTCTATTCTTTGTCAAGTCGTCCTGAAATGAATGTAACGGCTGCATTCTGTGCATCTTCATCCATTTGGGGAAAGTTTCCCTGTAAGCAGGGAGGTCCTGGGCTTCGGTCAAACTGACCTTTTTGCAATGATTTGAGTGAAGAAACTGGATGTTTTGTGCATTTATATTCTGGGTCAGCATGTAGCAAAGAGAGACACATTCAAAAGGTTATAAAACCATGAAAACATTCATACACAACACAATTGCTCAACGATTGCTCTGATAGACAATGCTGAAAAAACACACCATTACGCTCATAAACTTGGTTTGATGCCTATAATATTTGCATTTAAGTTAGTTAAACCTAAATAAATATCATAGTTCATGATTTTGTTTAGCCCCTCGCAGTTACCACATTCCCACTAATTCAGTTGGAACAATCACAGGAGACACGTCTCCTCACCCATGTGTGCAAGTGAAAATGTGTACTATACCATTCTCTGAAAAATACCTGTATGTCACCACACCAGGTTGGACACTGGCAACTAAGCAGCGTTATGTGCCGGGTGGAGAAATGCAGACGCATTGTATTTTTGTCCTCATGCAACACATTTAAAACCTACACATGTACGGTAATAGAAACACTTTGCTAAAACAAAAAAGCAGCCATCTGGTAGTTACAGAAGGTAATAACTAACTATGAGAACTACAAAGATAGATTGAAACATCCAAGCAAAAGCAAGGCACCACTTTATGCTGACTTCAAGAAACGCATGGAACGGTTTTCATGGAACTTATAAGAAAGTTAAATCTCCAACAGATAGCAGTGTGGTTTATCTCCAAAGGCAGCCGTGGTCCAGACCCGGAGGCTCTGTGAGAAATCCGTCACTAGTCTGTGTGTGTGTGTGTGTGTGTGTGTGTGTGTGTGTGTGTGTGTGTGTGTGTCTGTGTGTGTGTCACTCTCAGAAGTTTTTTCTTTTATCTCTCCCACTCTGACGTGCTCTTCCTTTCTGCCTCTCTTGCTTCAATCAGACTAATCATTCTCCTTGTTAATTGCTTCTTTACCCCGCGGAGCTGCCACGTCTCAGGCAGACTGTGAGCAGAATTGTGAGTTTTAAGATCTGATGTGTTCTGTGCTACACCTGCTCAAATATACCAATGTGTATCCTGATGTATTGTTCACATTTAACAGTAACAATCTAGAACAGAGGCTCATATTTTGGTGGGGTCCTTGACATGGAAAAGTATGTTTTAAAGTTTAGGTTTATAACATGGGTCACCGGCAAAGTAATCAATGTAAATCCTTTTGTTATATAACCGCCTCACTCCTGTGTGTGTATAGTCCAAGTGCAGTCACCCTGGATAGATAATGAGATATCAGTGACACATTGACAGCTTCCATGTCATCACTAACTTATGTAAGAAAATCTGGTGCCCAGCCATAGTCGCTAATATTTGTTAAATCCTGCTAAACATAATGTTAATGAGCTTGCATGACCATCTCCATATCCTGATTATACAAATGTGACCTATATACCTACATTCATTGCTTGAGCAAGAGACTGCCCATTATCAGGCATGCAATAAATAATCATGTCTAATGCTTTCTATGCAGCCAGCCAACAGTAAAACAATGTTTCCTTTCAATAGTTCAGATGATGCATCGTTCTGTGTTTGTGGAGGTTTTGCACCAATATTATCTCTTTCCATCTGCAGACAGAAATCCCTTTTAAACTGCTTTTCAAAAGAGGTTTTTTGATAAACAGAAATCCATAGAAGCACATTAGCTAAAGCTGGGACAGCATAAACCAAATGTGGATTATAACGACAGTTAGAATCGGGGAACAAACTTATCCCTGCCAAAATAGCTCATTACAAAAATCTAGAGACAACAGCAGAGGCCAACATTTGAGCTCTGGCTCTGTGCGTTTTAGACATTCCTTCTGTAAAGGACAGCCAGCATATAGCACTACCGATTCAGACCAATACCAGGACTATACAAATAAGATGAACATAGAGGTTGACAGTACTGCCATTTTTAGGCAAAACAGGTTTTGCATTTGTCCATAAATAGCCTAATCTGTTGCTTAAGTACACTTTTGTCAAGTCAAGAAACTTTTAAATTACACATTAATGTTTGTATCCTTGTAGCTGACACTGCAAGTTCAGTCTGTGAGCAGGTGACAGGTCAGTGTATTGCCCAAGGACCCTGTCGTATCACATTAGTGGATGTCAGGTTGAAGCCGGAGACCTTAGTGGCAGCTCTCAAACCAAAGCAGAATCAGCAGCACTTGCTTTTCCAGCAGCAGTCACACATCTGCATAAGCACTGCCTCGACACCGGGTTAGGTGCAAAGTCACATGTTACAAATCTATGATGTGAACCTCTGCCCTACGGCCAAATCACTGCCATATCTCACCCATGTTATCTATCACCCCTCTCTCGCCTCTGTTCGCATGCCCAAAGTACTTCTCCAGTCTGCTTTGTTGTCTACGCCCTTCCTCAAAGATCTTTGCTGTGCAGAATCAATTAGTACAAGAGTTCTGGCTGATGGGCATAGAAAAGATGGTCAGACAAGCATAGTTCAAAGCTGACAAGCTGCGTCTGGATAAACATTAAAGCTTATTCAGTGCTTTATATGTCACCTTGCCTTAGGACAGAGCAAGAGAAAAAGAGAGAGCTATTCTTGACTGGGTGAGCATCAGGGAGGAATAGAGCAGGAATTGGAAACAGGGATTAGAGGCAGTGCATAGCCTCTACACTCTGTAAAACATATCTTTTTTTTTAATTATCTATGACTAATAAGCATTCATGTAATTGCGTCGGGCTTCATTTTATGTTTTTGAACCGGGAAACCATATTAATTTGGATCAGCTACTATACATGTGCTTTTGGTAGTTATGTGGTCAAAACAACAACAGTCATATTTTGATTGTAAGCACTGCAAATCCAAATTTAATTAATTTAAATGTCCTTTTCTGTCCTTTTCTGTCCCGCTTGTCCCGCTCCGCTCTCCCGTGTGTGCTCCACCCTCTCATTTATGAGGCTTCCCAGCTCTGCCTCAATCAGGTGTCTTAAGCACCTGCAGCTGGGTGCGTGACGAGGCAGTCTGGGACATGTAGTGTCGGCCATGGCGGCCATTTTGTGGGGTGGCCGCTGCTCCTGAGTGGGAACGTAGCGCCCCTCCACTATCTGTCCCCTTGTGATGCCACGGTATTCATTTTAGTCAAAATGTGACTGACTGCTTCTGAGGAACTCCATTTCAGATTTTTAAAAAAATATATAAACGTTCAAGGAATTGGGCTGTTTCACTGTTTTAATAGGCCTACAAATTATTGACATATATAATCATGAACAAAAAATACTGGATAGATACTCAAAGTTTATGAAGTGTAAGTTGACAGCAGTTAAATAACCAAATATCCTATCTGTGTGCCCAAATATATGAGTTCAACTGTCTTTTTTGTTTTGTTTTGTCAACAACAAGGACAACATAAAGGTCAGTTGCAGCATTACCAGCTCTCGAGAAGAAGAGACAACTCCTGATATTACTGATGATGCATTCAAAAGCACTCAAAGCAGATGCATTATGCTGCTTGATGGAGAAATGATGGGCCCATGTTGTGGGCGAGGGGAAGCTATTATTATTTCTTATGTTTACCACTGGGTGTGTTGCGGATGCACGTGCATAACGACTTGGTTTGGAGGAAGGCATACAATTGGCACACTTCTTGACAGCTGCCAACACTGCTATATTGGTATATGATAATCAATGTGGACTTCAAGAAAGCCCAAGGCCACATATTAATGATTTTACATTGTGTTGAAGTCCCAAAGCATGTCTCTTCTACCGACCACTATTGCTTGGCATATACCAGCTAGACATTTTACAGGAAAGGATGTGCTAATTCACTGGCAGTTAGGAAATGAATACAATGGATATCAGGCAACAGGTTGATTGACTGACTGACAGATGTTTATATTTAGTAAATGTTTAGACTAAAGTGACATTTATGAGCCCTGAAATGAACTGGTGACCTATATTTATTTGACCCCCCCCCCCCCCCCCCCCCCAGTGAAAGCTGGAATTAACCTTCTGATCCTGATTTGTTATAGAAAACTGATAGATGTATAGATCATGGAATATATAACCATGTATGTGTATATATATCTACATTATATATAATTGCAATTTATTGTATCAATCTGCTAAGCTGTGTCTTATCTGTCAGATAATGATATACTCATGCGTCTCTAATGCTTCTCCACATTCTGTAGAAAGACGAGATTCTTCTCCAGAGTTACTGCAGCCTGCAGTCTGTTCTGAAACGCACAAAGTCACCGGGAGTCCATTATGGGTTTTTTTTTGTTCACAATATAAAGTTGTTTTTATAAAATCCGTCACCAGCCAATTAAATGTGCACATGTCCAGCTCGCTCAGCCATGTTTATGAGATTATATTTAGTTTAGCTTGTAGGGGTAAATTCAGCGTAACTATTATCATAGATCACAAATCTTCTTAGTTTTCTCTCAACCTTTACATCAAAGAATACATAAATTAACATCTCAATATCGCTGTTTGGAGAATGGTTGTATCATTATATCAATCAGTGCTTCAGTCTCTAAATGTTCAAGTAATTATGCATAATTAGCACTTGCCATCTAACTTAGTAGCAAAGCGACCAGCGGTTGTAAACTTTGTATCCACATTGTTTGCCACACAGGTTGGAACCTTTCACAGTTTGTCAGACTGCACTGAACCAGCCAAACTATACTCTCAATGATGCATAACTTAATATAACAAATATAAACTGTAATCAAACCTCTGTCCATCTTGCTGTGAGTCAACAGTGTTTACCAAGCAGTGCTGCCGTGGGAAGTTATCATGGCTGACATGTCGAACCATGACAAGTAATCTCATGCATGTGATGTATAACTAGGAAATGAAATTAAAATTCTACTTCAGTTAAATTTTTTTGACATGAAGAACTTCCCACAAATTAATTAAGAGGCATCTTCTTACATTAACGCTTCACTAAATTTGTAGCCACAACTGGAATTCAGGTCGCTCCATGAATTCAGGTCGCTCCATCTCGTGATGAATGATTTTAACTTCATAAAAATATATATTTGTAATGTATTAAGGTGAAACAACCCACACTCTGTCTCACCATCTCTGTTTCCACGTTCTGTGGAGAGTCGAGAGTTCAGACAGCAGAACAGAAGCGGCAGGTCAGCTGCTCGGCTCTCAACACACATCTTCACTATTACTATGCAAAACGTTTTCCTTTATGAACGTGAGTAATTGCAGTGAGTGTAGATGCTCCTACCCCACATTCCCCAGAATGAACACCAAACCACAAGTCCTTTCCGACAGACGTGGAGGACACTTCACTCTGGATCTGAGTTCACTGAGCCAGGGGGATATTTCTAGGTCAGGGAAACGGACAAGTATTAGTATACATTTCATATGTACTGTAGATTTCACAATTTCTCAAAGGCAGAGAGAGTGTGTAATGCTTTATTTAGCTTGGTTGTCTGTTTGCTCATTGGAGCGATCCATGTTACATTATTATTCATGACTGAACCAACATGCTAGTGGTAAATGTTTAATTCTACAAATGAGGACTTCAGAATTAACTCTATTTTTAGCCAGTTAAACAGAGGAAAGACTGTTCTTCAAAATAAGCTTGTGCATGCATTGTATGTAGTAAGAAGAGTATTTGTGTGGATCTCAAACATTGCAGATTTAATCCTTTTACATGTTTTTAAACATTTCAGAATTCAAATGCATATCAGAGTAGTACTCGCATAGAAAGTGGTTTCAGAAATTTGATTTATCGGGGCTAAAGCACTGCACTCATCAGCCTGTCGCTACAGACTTCTGTCCGCTGTTAACTAACCATAATGGATCCATTCAGAAGCATGGCTATTCAGATTAATTGAGCTGAGTTTATGCTGTGATTGAAGAGAACAGTTAGCTATTCGGCCCTCATCAGGGATTCTGAGCGAGGACCTGATTCTCTCGTATTTGCAGGTGGCTCTTCGGCCTGCAGACCAAACGGACTGTGAATATTATATAATATTCAAAAGATTTGACTGGTTGAGCCTGTTCGACATTACACAGCCTACGTGCTGTATGACATACTTTGTTCTGGGCAACAGCATCTCTGAAGCTCTGCATGTCCTGAGAGGGAGGGGCAATAAGTGGGCATGTTTCTTCAATATGTGCCCTATGGAGAGTGAGAGAGTCACCCTCTGCTGGTGCAGTTGTTACCTCAGAGAGAAATATCAAAATTCACGAGGCGTAGCATGCATTACCCTTCCTTTTTTAAACTTTTCATTGAACATTTTGACTCGTTACCACATTGCCGCACACCTTTTATCTCCAGTTTCAGCACTTTCCTTCGCACTGTCAGTGTACAGTATGTGAATGATAAATGCTTCTGTAATATAATTTTCTACTGGCTAGCAGTATTTAGTGGAGTCTTTGATGCTTTACCACCATGTGTAGATCAGTGGAATAGTGTGCAAGCATTGACTGTCGCGTCACACGGGTACATGTGTGTCAGAATGGGAACACACTCATAAGAACATAGCAGCACTGGTGTTCATAAACTCAAGACATTTAATCCAATCTGAATAGTTGTGTGCACTAAAAGATCAAACGTATTATTGAATTTCCAAGAAGGGCAACACAGCAAGCATCATTTGGATTGTGCCTTTTAAGATAAACTGTCTATTTGTCTCATAAATGACACACACATCTTATTATGTGTATGTTTTAGTGTCACCTCATCTACAACTGCAGATAAGATTTATAAGACAAGATAAAGTATTCCTTTCTAGAAAGATAAACAGTCAGGGGTTCAACCAATTTATTAGGCTTGTACATCTTCGCTGCTAAAACCACCTTCTACTACAGAAGCAGACCACTAGGGGGACACATTGAGCCATTTAAATCCAAGTTAACCAACATTCATCTCTCTACTTATGGATGAATTTACATCTCTCCATTGCACCTTACTAATTCTGCTTCCTCCCTGGAGTCGTTGTGACTTCACGTCTTATTGGGTCCATTGGACCTGGAGGTGTCTGATGCCTGGTGAGCCGGCCTCCCGTGTTGGCCCTGCTGATGCCCCGCCCCCCCTCCTCTCTACCTGTTTCATGGATTGGAGTTCCATTCATACATTGTCATATTCATGTAATGTGTTTATGTAACTTTGTAAATGCTGTTCATTCTGTACACATGACATCTATTGCATCCGTCCATCCGGGGAGAGGGATCCTCCTCTGTTGCTCTCCTGAAGGTTTCTTCCCTTTTTTCCCTGTGAAAGGTTATTTTTGGGGAGTTTTTCCTGATCCGATGTGAGGTCCTGTGACAGGGATGTCGTATGTGTACAGATTGTAAAGCCCTCTGAGGCAAATTTGTGATATTGGGCTATACAAAATAAATTTAATTTAATTTAATTGAATCTCTTTTGTCAGTATGACATTTTATTTAAGAGATAGTTCATAGAGGGATAAGATAAGATAAGATAAGATAATCCTTTATTAGTCCCTCAGTAACACATGATCCCCTTGTTTTATTTCCCCTTCTAAGTTAAGTGCAAAGCGTCAAACGTAAGTGTAAACAAGTAATGCCCCTCTCTTAATCATGTTTTAAGTTCAGACAGAGCTTGACATGAAAAGTTATTAGACCACATCAGAATATGAGAATATAATCAACTTTCTATCATTGTATCCAATAGGGATATTGCATTCGGCCATTTAAAATGTCAACATTGAAATTGACGGTATCTTTTCGAAGTGAAGATACTCTCTTTCACTGCTGGAGATTTGTGAATGTCAAAATCCCATTTGCTATAATTTGAGAGAGCATGTCTAATGCAGAAAAGGTACGTGGGGGAAACAAATGAAATGAGATCAGATTTTTTAAAAACAGATTTAGAGGTATCGCCATAACTCTGTATGTCCACCCTTCCTCATCTGTACATCACATCTGTGCTGTGTGTGGTTATTTACCCTCAAACTATCTCTTCCTTTTATCTTCCCCTCTGGAATAGACATGCAGGGCTTTTGATTCTGGCTGTGGTTGGCCAGTCTCAGTGGAGTTAACTGTGACAGATCCTCTCTGGCGGAAGAAAAGATGGAGTTTCACACAGAAAGCCCTCGGGACACATTTTTACCACTAACTCCCCTTTTGTCTCCTGTTTTCTTTTTTGCTTCGTCATATTCCTCACACTCAGCTGGAGTCTGCTGAATATCAATGTTCTCCCCTGTCCTAATAAGATAGAGAGAGTGTGTGTGATCTTCACACAGTCTATGGAGGGAAAGAGTTGACTTAGGAGGAGATATTGGGGAATATGCTGCCTTTGTGTGAGAAGCTTCAACAATCCAAAGACATGAATATCCAAATCTGATTCCATTCCTCTTACATCCTGCTTTTCCCTGGGCGTATTCATGATATCTCTGTCATTCGCCACTTTCAAAACCGCACTTAAAACCCATTAATTTAAATCTGCATTTAGGCTGTGATACTAGTGAAAAAGTCATCTTTTTTTGTTTTTTTTGTTTTGCTGTTGCTTCTATTGTTTACCATGTAAAGTGCCTTGAGTACCTTTTAAGGCGCTATACAAATAAAATGGATTATTATTATCATGATTATCCTCTTTGAAGAATGTCAACAGACTGTATGTTGTTTAATAAGTAATGCAATTGTATATTTTACTATTTGCTCTATACACAAGACTGGTAGAGGAGAGGTCAGGGGTCACCAAACCATTTGGATTCATCCTCTAAAAAAGGTTAAACAAAAACAACTGTTTTAAGTCAGTGTTTTTCCATTAATGCATTTCTAAAACAATACGTGAAATATGAACAACGTGTCGTTTTTTTGTTGCATGACACTTTGATTGAGCAGTTCATTCTGCGATAAAAAAGGTTCGGGGAGCTAAAACATTCGGTTTGGGGGAGGAGCTAAAAAAAGCTTTTAGCTCCTCCCCCACACCACTCACGAATGTCACCGTTTCCATAGTAACAGTCATTATGTATACTGGTTCTGTGATTCCTTTATCACAAACATTCGGTTCAGTAACATCACGTGACCTCTTCACGGAACACAGAGCCAGAGGGTATAAATAGAAGCGAGCGCGGCTAGTCCGGTGGGATTTTATAGTGACCTCTAAAGGCAGCGGCCCCTTGGGGGCCAACGGTATGTAAGACTCCCGTCGACATACTGACGCAGCAGCTGAGGAGAGACTGACAACCTCAGAACCAGCTGCTGCACGCCGGACGGCGGCTGAACTACCGACATCCCATAACGAGACGGCGGGACTCGGTAAACCTCTTCTCTCCACGGCGAACCGCCACCTTATCGCGGTGGAGGAGTTTGAGTGGCTCGGTGACCCTGAGCCCAGATTAAGAGCGGTTCAAACACACAAATAACGTCACCATGTTGTTTACAACAAGTGTGGAGAAGTGCTTTTAATGTTATTATTTGTATCTGATCAATATCAGTACGTACTCAGATGTTGTGTGAACAATAGACATTTAAGAGTCCGCCCATTCCTGTCCACGTTTCTCTTTGTGGAGCAACAGGTGAAATCACTTCTCTCCTGTCGCTCCCGTGTGTGTGAATATGGCGCTGGAGTCGAGGGCGGGGCTTAACAGAATACACATGTGTGATTGTCCGAGGAGGATCACGTGAGATGATTTACAATGCGTGTAATTGGTCGGTGTGTTTCCTGGACCGGAGAACGAGAGACGGAAAGGCGAGAAAAGCTGCGCCGGGGAAAGAGAAGCGATCCATGAAAATGTTATCACTCAATTTCCCTGCTCCCTTTTTCAGCTTGATTGCGTTTTGACTTTGCTTACTGTGTTCATACATTCATCCAAGAGGAAGTGTGTCACAGTCAGGTTATATTACCATGCATGATATTTTCCTAACTTTCCACAGTGAGATTTAACCCGCCAATCTTTGAATCATTATATAGAATTTGTTAAAAGGCGTTATCCAGTTTATATGTTATTCTTATGTCAGTCAATGTGACATTTCCTCTTATATTGATAGACACTATTTTGGACTAAAATACACCATTTTTTTCGATTTACAAAACAATATTTTAAATAATATATTTTAATATACTATGAATATTGTAGCATATAGGATATAATACGATACAGTGAAGTTGCACCTTACCCTTCAAAAATGTATTTTGTTATTCTCACACTAGATGGGGCTGTCTTGTGACAAAAGGTGGCAGAGGATACAGGCAACATGCAGGCCTTTCCCACTATTTTTTAAGATGTTGTGCACATAAAGTTTTGCATTATTCTGAAATGAAACATGGTGCATGCTTCACATAACTTTTACAAAGTATACCACATTGGTTGTTTGATTTACTGGTAATGCAGCTTAGACTTTCTATACATTTATTATGGTTTTATAATCCGCTTACATGATCTTGACATATGTTTCCAAAATCTAAATGATTTGTGAACAGTGAACATTATTGCCTGCATTTATTTTGATCAAAGTTAACTTATTGTTGTGGTCATGCAGCTCAAATTGATGCCTGATTTGAATAATGTGCAGTGCATAACTAATGATTATGTAACCTCTGACAATAATAAAAGTGGACACGATGGTCACTGTAATGGATTATCCATTTTAGGCAATTCTCTTCATGTTCATTTTCACACCAGGCTGTTGAACTGTATGTTACTAGATATGTTGTCTGGCCTCAACAACGACATCAAACTTGTTAAATGTCTGTGCAGCAAAGTCAGCGAAACATTATATTAAAAGGGTTATAAGGAGAGAGCCAAGGACAGATTGAGCAAATCAGCTTCCTTATTAGATGTGTGCTGGAGGTCAGGTGTTGTTTGGGTTGCATCACAGAAGCATCAGGTAGTAATAAAGTGAGATAATCCTCATTTTTGCGTTTTCAGTGGAAACCTGGACATCTTCAGGAGACCTTAAGGGCTCATTGTAGTGAGTTGTGTAATTACCAAATCCTTTTTTCTCTCTTCCTTAGTTTTTTTAAGACCTATAGGGCAACTGCTATGGTACCAAAAGTATTGCTCAATGTCCTATTGATTTAATTTGCCTATTCGGGTGTTATCAGCAGTTGAGACAAATAATGAAATGCAGCTCATGCATTTTACATATGCTTTTATATATTTTTTCACATTTCCTAGTCACATTTTGTACTACTTTCTATATAGGGGATCTAAAAATGGTAATGGCTCACTTTCAGATGAGGCACTGGACTCAGCTGCAGCTCTGTGTTGAAAGTCACCTTTCTGAGCTGCAGGACAGTTCTGTTATTGATATGATCAATTGTTGGTCCCTGTTGACCCTGTTCGGAAGAATAAAAAAGTGTTTTTATTTTATTATTTTGATATTAGTACATTTGTTTATGAAACTTGTATTGTCACACTGTATTGTAAACCTTCAGGGTCATCCAAGCCTTTCCATGATAACTGAGCAGGTCTCACACTGATTATGTTCGTACAGTAGATACTTCCAAGTGGTGGCAGCACTATGCCATCCAACATTATGCCCACACAAATAGAAAAGTCTAGTCTAGGGTATGAGCCATTAACCATGGCAGCTCCTGGGCCCTTTTTAAAGGGAGGCGACATGAGGGGGGAGGGAAATCATGTCATTTCTAAAAAAGGCTGGCTTTTTATGGTCTAATGTAGTCTATCAAAAGGCTCCCTGTGGCAGGAAATGGGGGGAATTCAAAGTGATAAAAAGGATAGGCGCACAGGTCAGTCATTGCCTGTAGCAGAACAGAGAGATGGGAGGTGTACTCTAAAAACATGAGGAAGAACTTGGATGCGTAGGACAGAGTTTAGGATGTGGTTTTGCAGGGACAAGGCAGCAGGCTTGTGTAGGGAGGTGTTGAGTAGGAGCAGCAACACACTCGCACATATCATGTTCATAGGTCAACAAAACACAACATTTCTTCTACAATTATGTGATCTCTCCACGATCTCCCGAATTCCATAACCGTTATGTGCATGACAAGTTTTACCAGAGCTTATTTTCCAGACATACAATGCTAATGTTAAAGAATGAGCTCAAATCCATCAGTAAATATTTCAGGCAGCCAGTATTGCTTCAACTGAAGGCCAAGACATAGACCTATCATTGTCATCATGTTGCTGGTCCAAGTTTACCCCCTGTCAGCTACTGCATTAATAAACATGTATGTTTATGTTGAAACGGTCTTCATCACTCAGACTAAGGAAATGATCAATGTGCATCTCTACAAGAGTGTCGGATAACCAAATACGTGTTGGCCTAACCCTTTCACACATGTGGATATTCATCAGTTGAGAAGGTTTTGTATTGCCGCACAGTGGAAATGCATTTCAGCATACTCAGTATTTTATAATAGAAGTGGGGAAAATCATTTTAATATTCTATTAATATCCGAAAACCTGTACAATTCTGCAAACAGTCTCTCCCACTGTCCTGTAAAAAGCCAATAAAACAATGCTCTCTTGAACAGACTGTGAATAACAAACTGTCCCCTCTTCCCCGCTGCCCAGTGGCTCAGTTTCAATCGAAAGGACGAAGGCTGGGGATTAACATGGGAGCCGTATTGCTTCCTTAATGATTCCTGAGTTTATGTCTCCTTGAATTGGCCAAAGCAAGAACAGATGGCCCCACGGGTGGAACCCAGACACACTCTCTGTGTGTGTGTGTGTGTGTGTGTGTGTGTGTGTGTGTGTGTGTGTGTGTGTGTGTGTGTGTGGAGAGAGAGAGAGAGAGAGTCGGTGTATGTCTGAACATTTTGTATTTATGTGGATGTGTGTTAACAGTGTGTCATTTATTTATTTTCCAACATTTACTCTAGGCTCTTGCTCTCAATAAGAACGTGGTCTTAGTCAGCCATCGTGGTTACATAAGAATAAGAACACTTCTTCATTTGTATGCCTGTATGCCCTGCCACTGTTAAAGCATGTCTGTTGTCGGTTGAGTTCATATTGAATCCTATGGAGGATGTGTGCACTTCCTGTCAGGAGTTGTTTTTTGTTTTCTCCATCTACAGGAAACGGGTACAGGGGGTCTCTATCTATATCACTTCCTCTTGTTGTTTGCTCGCAGTCTGCTCGCCGACCTTCTGTGTTTGACAGAGCTGCAATTACAAGAGTTGCAGGTGCTGTACAATGTGTCTTTCTAGCCGCTATAGATCACACACCCAACTCCCAGGATGAGAAACTTGTTGACATGAGAGATGCCAGATAAGATTATGACAAAAGCTAAAATGTTGACATCTGAAGACAACATCTGTTGCCTTCTGCACTTTTTTTCAAATCTCTGTCAAACACACATGTATGCGCTGTCATTTACACACACACACACACACACGTTTCTATGGACTTGTCACATATCACTCTCACTGGAATATAAAATTAACTAAAGAATTTTAAACAAAATAATTTCCTTGACATGTATTTTTGAGGTTGAGACAGCTCCTGTAACTCTACAATATATGTAAAAATATATAATTGGAAGAAAAAGAAAAAAGAAATCTTATGCTACTTAAGTGTAGGTACGTTAGAGTGTGATAAGAAAATAGATGCAAAAATGAATAACGGAGACCTTTCAGACAAGGAGAGGACTTGCATTGCTTGGAAGAAATAAATAACCTCAGTGTTAATATAGAATAGGATTGGTGTTAACAAAGACAAATTAGCTATGACTCATTACCCACAAAGTCAAACTCAAGAAAGTTGTTAAAAATTGAAAAATATGAACTTGTTTCACTGTTTTTATCACGACTTTGGTTTTCTCATGCAGTAATGTTTAAATGGAATTGTACTATTTTGGAACCCAATTGTGATCTGAATGTTAATGCTTAGGTACATTCCCACATCTGTTTTATTTCAACACTTTTTAAAAGAGTCTTTCGATTCACTTCTTGACTTTTCCATCTATCATTCACTCTTCTGTCTCCTCTCTGATCTACTGTATCCCCAGTCCTTGTCTTCTTTCCCACCCACCTTTCCCTGGATCCAATCCTCCTTGTCATTTTAACCTTACAGGGATCTCCCCTGTAAGTCTTTTTTAATGTTTGATTTCACTGGCAATAGTATTATCTGGGACTATGGGCCAGCATAAAACTGCTCTTATTTTGTGGTGATGTCAAAGAAAGTGTGATCCAACAAAATAAAGAGAAGTGCCGGAGGTGTAGAGTTGCCTGGCAACAACTTCCCATCTGTGTGTGAGTTGGCCTTGCAGGATAGACATTTAGAAACACTCCAGCATAACAGTTGGTTTGCACACAACGCCGGTGAGACAAAAGAGACTGAGTAGGTGAAAAGGAACTGCTGAAGAATAACTTTGTCAGTTCGGTTTGGGCATACAGCACGAAGCTGGCAATCGCCTTTGTGTCTTTATCTTCTTACCAGTTTTCATTTATCTGACTGGACCCCAACCTCTGGGGTCTGGAGTTGGGTAATTTGAACCTATCAGCTGCATGAGTTCTGGACCTGGATCGTATAACTCTAGTCCTCCAAAACCATCATTGGTTACCTCTTGCTTTCAGTTAAGTGGTCTCTGTTTGCTGAACAAATGCATTTATGCTTATATATCTCAATGCGGAGAGCAATTGTGTACATGGTCATTCGTCTAAATGTTTTAAGCTAGAGCTTATATGGGTATGGGAGGTTTTTATTTTGAAAATTTAAAAAAAACACTAGCTGGTACCGACACTGTCAATTCAATTCAATTCAGTTTACAGTTCAGCCAACAAGAGTTGTGTTAGTCCAACCATCCAATTTCAGGTCCCATATGCAGGTCATAGTGGCAACCGATCACGCTGAGCAGCCTGTGTAGTTCCCCACAGTGATGTCCCTCAGCTCCGTTCTGACATCCTGAGGGGAGCTGGGAGATGTAATCCCTCCGGCTCTGCTCAAGGGGCTCTTCTAGTTTAGTCATGCCGGAAAGGAGGCACCTGGGGAGACACTGGGTGAACCACATCAATCTGCTCCCCTGAGTTTGAAAAAGCAGTGGCTCGACACAAAAGTCATCCCAGATTGCTGTGCATCTCCCTATGGCAGCTACTCTGTGGAGGATCAGCATCTTGCATCAGTGATCTCAGATAATGGCCTCTTTCAGTGATCAGTGGTACTAAATCTGAAGATGCTCTGATGCCGACAGCATCCAATGCCACCATTACTGTAACACTGTAATAGTAACAGTCTGCCCATCCCCATGCACTTAACAGTAGAGATGCAGGTAGTGAGCTCATTTGTGGATTATAAAGCTGGGAAATGTTTGAGGCAGAGGACTCCTAATTCACTGAGACCTGCTCACAACCAGTCAGTTGCTGCAAGTTTTGTAGAAATACAATTTTAGTGGTGGTAATATGCTCCAGTCAAATCACCAACAGATTTTGACAATTCATTAACACCATAAATTATGTTTGCACCTCTACACTTGTTTGCAGAGTGGATGAAGATGAATATCTCACCAAACCAAAAAGCTGCGCCTTTCAGATTATTGGACAGTTTATTAAATGCACAATTAATTAATAAATATTGTGTCATGGCCATTGCTGAATTAATCTATTCATGAATCTATCATAAAGCTATTCATTCGGCCCCATATTCTTTTGTATTAGTTTAATTTCACATTCATTGACAAATAACGGTACTGAGTAAGTTCCTAAGAAAAATGTCATTCATAGCAAGCCGGGTCAACCACGCCCCTTCTCTTAGCTTAGTTTTAGCCTGTCTTTGTTCCTTAAAGGGTTTTGAAAATGTCTTAAGAGGAAACTCTTCGCACCATTTAGGAAGAATGCAGTAGTGAATCCCTGATCACCAAGGTATTGATAGAAATGTAATCAGCCTTATATCTCTTCCTAACATGCAGTGAGCGAGCGAGCAAACTCCAGCAAATGGAGTGCTAAGAATGTCCAAATATACTACAATCATTGATCAAATGTCATGTAGTGTCTTTTCAAACTAAGCTTCCTCAAAACTACTTAGTTAGGTTTAGGAAACGGCTTGACGTGACAAAATGTCAACTTTACTTTATTCTTACAGGACACAAACATTAGTCTCCTGGATGAAAGCCATGTGTTGGTTTGACACATCCACATTCCCTCCCACTCGCCCTGAACTATCGTGCACTTTATATACTACATCAGTTGCTCAGCCAGAAATGCAACTGCAGGGTGCATCGCATACACATACTACATGAGCGTCAGTGGCCGATGCCGAGGAGCGCTGACCAAGCTGCTTTGTTTGACTCATTGGGATGAAAACAACACTCCGCTGAGCCTCTTTGCTGACTAATGTAGCAGGTTAGGACATCTTCAAGAAACTGAAACCATCGGATGTTTGCTGCTGCGCATCGCGTTTAGGAAGAGATGTTAGGCTCAAAGTGGAAGTTAGTGGGGAATCAATATGTTTTAGTAACAATGCCTACTTGTATTTGGAGAGATGAATATTCTTAATTTGGATTTTCAGATTCCTATTAAGAGATTAGGCCAATTATGTGACATCAATCATACGGCAAAAGAGAACTGCATGGATTGGAGTTCCATTCATACATTGTCATATTCATGTAATGTGTTTATGTAACTTTGTAAATGCTGTTCATTCTGTACACATGACATCTATTGCTTCTGTCCATCCGGGGAGAGGGATCCTCCTCTGTTGCTCTCCTGAAGGTTTCTTCCCTTTTTTCCCTGTGAAAGGTTATTTTTGGGGAGTTTTTCCTGATTCGATGTGAGGTCCTGGGACAGGGATGTCGTATGTGTACAGATTGTAAAAGCCCTCTGAGGCAAATTTGTAATTTGTGATATTGGGCTATACAAAATAAACTGAATTGAATTGAATTGAACTGTTCCTTTTGGACTAGAAGGTTAAAAAGTTAAACGGTGGCTGAGAGAATTTGTCATGTCTCCGCATAGATTACATAAAAGTGGATGGCAGAATGTCTGTCAGTTTCCAAGGCAACGGTATTTTTGTGTCTTTGCTCTCATTCTTATCTGTCAGTTCTCTCAGTACGCTCAGTGTGTTTGTAAGCTTAAATAATAGTTGGTCAAGTGTAGAAAATGGTACGTACGTCACATTTGTGGTTAATGTTTCTGCACTTTAAACACAATTGAGAACAAATCCGAGTTTACGATGCAGGGACGTCTACTTCCTCTGAACACCAACACGTTGCCACGCCAAAAAGTGGGCCGTCTAGATGCAAACATTTAATACAGTCCCTTAAACTTTCAGATGAAAGTGAGGTTGAGGAATGTTTGCACCGAGGAAAGCAACTGAACCATTTTGATTAGCTTGGTTATTTTCACAGTCCGTTCTGTACTCTAATAAAGCATCACCGCAGCTGCTCTGAAATTATGTGTCACGGGTTCCTCCCCCTAACTAGCTAGTGAGGTATAGTCGAATAATGTTTCTTCTTGCACTGCATGATGTCATGTTCCAAGAGTCCATCCTAAAGTCCAGCCAATGTAAAAAAGAAGCTCATGATATTTCCTTCAGATTGACGTTTGCAGCTGTATCCAAATGCTATTGATTGTGGCTGCTGGTGTTTGTTTCTTGTTTCTCTTGCTCAATGGCCTTGAGGGCTAAGATGTGTCATAAAGATGAAGCTAGGGTTGACATTATGTGGATTTGATGTGTGTGTGCTTAAGCTTGAGGGTTTGATATCTCTTCAGAGTGACTCACTACCCTTTTTTGACTCTTAAGTCCTGTGTTGTTTGATTGTAGATATGCATTATTCAGGTGGATGTTTCTCGACTGTGCTGCTTCTAACAATTGCACAATTGATACATCAACAATGTGTCTTTAGTGTTTCCCTTCAATTGCACTTGACATGCACTGGAAAAGAGCGGGGCATCTCTGAGGAGGAAAGAGAGGGGAGGAGTTAGTGAAGGACATGAGAGAAGGAGACAGAGCAAGGTGAAACTGTAATGCTCTTCACAGCATCATGCTAATGAGGAGGATTATTATTTCCCCCCCTCAGGCAGTGGAGGCTGACAGAGTGGGTGTGAGTGTGTTTCACTTTTGACCGTGTGATTTGTGTATATGTTTGTATGCGTGCACATGATAAAAGTAGAAAAGAGAAACCTCACTTTAGAGGAATGATTCTATTTCGATGCTTTGACATCTCTACTCTGTTTCCACTTTATTAGGTACTCATCCTTATTTATGAGAAACACTTGGTCCTCCAGCCACTGAGTCATAAACAAAAAAGGTGTACAAAGCATGCAGACTGGGTTAAGAGACATTGGTGTGTGTTTAAAGGTCAGAGGCTCATTGGTTATAGACACATAGGCAGCTCACAAACTCCTCATCACCTATGCTCCTTATTCCCCCTCCTCCTTAAGTACACCCCCTCTCTTTATCCTCTCTTCTCTCCTCTGGTCCCCCTCCTCCCTCTCTCAGTAGCAGCCAGTGGTATGCTCCACTCGTCTTCGCCTCTCTCTCTCTCCACTGTCAGCCTCAGCAGTCTCTACACCGGAGCTAGACACTGGTGCAGCGTCGATCCGTACGTACATGCACGTGTGTGTGTGTGGGTTTCGTGGGTTTCGTGGGTACCGGGTTCTTGAGACCGCTCAGTGTTGGAGTGTGCAAGCTGATCTGCAAGAGAATGTGTGTGTGACACCTTTCTGGAGCATCCTTTGTATGGAGCAGCATGTGTGTAGAGTGAGAGAGACAGCGTGAGGATGTGTGGTGGGAAGGTGTTGTTGTGATCGGTGGAGTTTTCGGTGTACTACGTCGTGCTTCCACCTCCCTCCCATTTGGTTATCTTGTGAGGGCAAAACGCATCCTGCTGGGATGTCCACCTTGCCTGGTGCAACAGACGGGAACCAGAGGAACTCTTGTAAGTTACTTTTTGTCTTCTTCTTTTGTCATTGGGTGTGCTGACCGGTTTGTGTTTCAGTGTGCCAGATGTCTTTGTGGCAATGGTTTTACTTTGATACCAACCTTTTACATTCAAATAGAGGGTCTTTATTTTGAAAGGAGATCTAACCAAACAAGAAGGAGCACATGGAGTAAAGGCAATGTGACAACAAATATATTGTATTATTGTTTATATGTTACAAGTGAAACAATGAATGCACTTTATATTGGCAGTAGAAATATGTGTGTGACGGCAGAAAGATATTGAGTGGGAGTGAAGATGTTTGATTGTGGAACACAGTATGTATAAGGGAAGATGATGTCTACAGTACTCAACGTAAAGTAAGGATAACACCTGCATACTTGTACATGAGTATGTGTTGGAAAGAGAGGTGGGGGTGGTGTGTAACATGGGAGTGTGTCGGAGCATGCGTGACTGTGTTTACATATTCCCTGGAGCGCCTCCAGCTGTCGATCTATTGGAGAGGAAATGCGTATCGATTGACAACCAATTCACGAAGAGGAGGAGACCAGATGACTTGCTGATGTTATTCACTAATGTAGAGTACTGATGAGCATTTCATTTGTATCCTGGAAAGACAGCATAGTCTGTGTGTGGTTTGACCAAAACATAAATACAGAGAGAATGTTGTTATTATTATAATAATTTTAATTATAATAATTGATGTTACTATTATTATTGAACCAATATTGGTTAATAACTGAAATACAGCACTGGCTTCCTTTGTACGTGTAAGTGAGTATACTTGATGTTTGCAGAGCCTGTATCTCTAGCAGTAACTTTGCAGTGAAGGGATCACAGTAACGGAGTAACGAGTGCATCAGTTATTCAGTGGACTAAAGTGTGTGGGACTGCTCTGCAGTTTTAATGTTTGACTTTATTCTGCCCTCGAGCAACAAACACAAACACACACACACACACACACACACACACACACACACAGAGAAGCAAAGGATTGCTGAACTGTAAGTGGGTGATTGATAATATGATGTGACTCATTTTGACTCATCTGAGAGCTCAGTGGGAACATACAAACAGAAAATGTCTCTCATACACACATATCCACACATATCCACACACACACCCACCCACACACACACACTGCCTTGACTGAGGCACAGATCACATCTGGGAAAATGAGTCTCCTTTTATTGCTTCCATTATTATTGCCCCCCCCCCCCCCCCCTTCCCTTTCCCCTTCTCCCTTCTTGTTATTTTCAGGATGTTATTTACTGCCCAACCTCACGTGGAAACCTTTTGTGTGTCTGGGGTGATGAGTTAATGATCACACGCTCACCCACCCACAGCAGATACCTATTGTGATTGTGTTTATGAATGTGGGCATTTTGAAAATAACGACATCATTGTGAATTCAATCAATTGGCTGAGTAATATATAGTTTATTGTTGTATAACATGTATTTCGCTCTCACGTGTTTAGCTCTAATTCTTGGCTGCTTTGCTTTGCACTTGACCAGTTTGTTAATTGTCAAGACACATCCATCACATTACCTTCTTATAGAGCTTTCAAACATAAATATCAGGCCGCAGGCTACGATCACCGATTTACTAACTGAAATGTTACATAACCAAATGCAGGCAACAAGTCAATAGTCTCAGCTGAACAACAGCTGTTAAGAAAATGAAAAAAATGGAGACAGGATGGATTTTAATTAAACAGAAGAATATTTGTTTGTCATATTTCCATTTCATGAGTTGTGATTAAAGGGCTTTGGTGTCGATTTCAAAGGAGCATGCCCAAACAATGCCGGATAAGAATAATGTATGATATAAACTCTTTAAAATATCAAATAAAAGGCGTACAGGGGGATCCTTTTGCTGATTTAAAAATTGCAACACATAACTGTAATTATGCAATTACATAACGCCACACCGATTGATACAAAAATAGAGCACAGTTAAGGACAATGTATGCCTTTGTGTTTAAAGCCCTTTCACTCGTAAGACAGTAATATTTTGAGATAAGACAATCTGTAGCACTTTTTAATCTCTGTTCCTGCAGCTTGACTGAGTGCGGTATTATCACAGAGTAATGCCACTGCAGAGCTCTCTCTCGCTGTTAGTTTGTGTCCTCTGTGAAGAAGCAACAGCAGGCGCCCGCCACTGAGACGGATGTGCTGTGTCATCACTTCTGCCAAAACATGATGGCTGGCTCTCTATGCTCTTCTACTTGTCTTCTCCCCCCTTTCTGTCCCCACATTTCCCTCTTCTTGGTGCCGTTGCTGTGCACAGCTGCTCTCTTCTCAGCTGGTGTCTCATCTGTTCCTTAATCTCCTCTCCTCTGTATTCTACAGCGCTTTTCATTAGGGTTGTCACAATACCAAATTCTAACTTCGATACGATACCTGCCTTAAATATCACAATACCCGATACTTACGATACCACAAATATGATACGATACTGGTATATTTATCTATAATAGTAATAAATAAAACATCTGTATGATTCCCTTTTTACCAGCTTGTTCCTTCCCAGCTTTTTCAACAGTTAACAAATGGCATTAATATTAGTATTAGCCTACAGCAAGATATTAATGAAAACTACATGGTGCCATCACAGCATTGATCATACACGGCTATGTAGGCCTTTTGTCCGTATCTGACCAGATGACTACATAGTTCCTTTCATAAGTTAAACTAGGCTAAGGCTACTCGTGTTAGGCTGTATGTGGGTAAGCTTAAGGTGTGCACCATGTTTATAATCACATTTGATTACCTGTCGTTCTTTGAACTCTTTGACAAGTTTGGAGTGTCTGTCTGAAAGGTGCTTTAATGTTTGACGTGTTGCTCCTTGGTCTGAGTGGCTTTGAAACACGTTTTGCAGACGGGTCTCTGTGTCAGTGGGCGTTCCTTCACCGTCTGTATGTCAGTGGGCTTTCCGCATCTTTTTTTTTTATAGAAAAAGTCGCAAAAAGCGCCTGCACGTGACGCCATGTTGTCTCCCCAGCGATCACTGAGTGAGAGCGCGCGCCTGTGCGCAGCCCCGCCCCCTTGCAGTCAACGCGCTGGGCAGCATTAAAGGAGCGGAGCAGTGCGTGCGCTCAGACCGCGCGCTATTTTAATAAAGTAGCGATACTAAAAATATGCAAAACCGTATCGTTTTGAACATACTGGTACCGCGGTACCTTTTTAGTATCGGTACACCGTGCAACCCTACTCTTCATCTCTCCTCCTCCCCCCTTCCTCCGCTCTCCTCCTGCCTGGTTTATCTGGGTTCACATGAAACTTTAATTGCATGTAAATCAAAGCGCTGCAGATGTGATTAGTCTTTTGTGCTGCTTTAATGAGTGGGGTCTGGACTATTGAAATATGGTACGGTAGCTTGCTCCTAAACTGTCTCCAATGGCTTAAGCCACGGGCAAACTCCCCTTTTAATACTGCCAGAAGACACACTTCTTTCGAAGAAGAATACGTTTTCAGGGCTAAATCCAAAAATACATATTGCATGTCTATAGTTCTACTCCTGGCATAAAATATGGAGGAATATTCAGCTCTATTCATAAATTAGTATTTAATGCGTTTTAAAAGTGTTCATTAGGATATCAACATACTCTAATAATAGTACATGTATATATAGATATATGTATGTGTGTGTGTGTGTGTGTGTGTGTGTGTGTGTGTGTGTGTGTGTGTGTGTGGGTGTGCGTGTGTTTGCATGCTAATTGTGGACATTTTAAATCGCTAATTGGCTTGCAGAAATTGGTGCAGTTTCTGAGATGTGACATTTAGCAGGTGGCAGCACACAGGGTGCTCTGTTATTTTTTAGGTTCAACCAAACATTTGTTTACTGTAAGTGACACGATTGCTGCCAAGAGACAAGTTTACATCCTGTGCTGACTTTGTATCCATTGTCCCCTGTGACTGATAGACTTGTTATACATTTATCTATGCATACATAACCAAAATGCATTTAGCTTTCTAATTAGCCTATTCAAACATCGCTCCCACCGCATGTAAAAATAGACGCTGTGTAAACAGGCAGACGCATCTTCATTTGTCTGCTCCTTTCCATGGAGGTCACGCTCCCTTTGAAGCCACCAAAGGAGGGTTAAAAGTCTGGGATTTATGGCTTTAATTCTCTTTAAACATTGGTTTTCTTCAAGAGATGAAAGAATCTGTGCTATCAAGCTTGATGTTCGTTAGACATAATAATTACATTTTAACTCCACGTGTTTCATTTTTTTTGTTGCGCATGACATACAATTGTAATTCGATCTGTGTCAATATTTCAGCAAAGAGGCTTTTGGGATGCAACACGTGTGGAGACAAGGGGAGGAAGAGGAGTGATACAAGATTGCGAGAGAGAGAGAGAGAGAAGGGGGAGGTTAGTAGGTAGTTGGGTAGAAGAGAAGGAAAGGAGGACACAACAATTAGGAGATGAGATGAACAATGAACAGGGAAAGAGGAGGACGACAGAGTGAAAAAAGACAGCAGAGGAAGAAGAGAGCAGAGAAGGCAAAGATAGTAGGTGAAGGAGGAAGGGGAGTGGGTGAAGAGAGCAAGAATGAGAGTGACTTGAGAATAATAGAAAGCCAATATTGGTACGGAGGAGAAATTATAAAGACTGAGCCAAACCAAAAAGCACATTACAGATAATGAAAAGGAATAATAAAAAGACGAAGGAGAGTCAGACGGGCTGCCACACTATCTGGGAGTTTGCTAATTGGTGGCGGTTGATACAGTTGCACAGAGTTCCAGGAATAGAGAGTCTCTAGCCTCCCCTATCCGGAGGAGAGGACGTTTCATTCTTTAAAAGAAATTCCAGTCAGTGGAAACTGGAAAAACTAGGACCTTTATTTCAACATATTGTTTGGGCTTTTGGCTCCATGCGTTCAGCGAGGTTTCAGTGCACATTAACACATTTAATTCAGTTGAATTTTCAGTAGCACAGCCCAATGTTTACTAAATAATACTCACTTATTATTTGAATACTATTGGTGCTATATTTCTAATCTATTATCATGTACCAGACATGCAGACATGGATGCAGTTGAATCGAGTCAGATAGGTGAAGCTACCTGAACACAACATGTGGATGCTATGATCTTAACTGATAAGGAGATATGACATACTGTATATGTGAACTGACGGTTCGCTAAACCCCTCCTCCGAACAGTTTATCATCCAATCATAGCTTAGCAACAAGGTTCTACAGGCCTATGAAAGAATCTGGTTGGAAAAGTATGAACAGCAATGGGGAGGATGCAAGATACCAGAAGCAATTAAGTAGATATGTATGCCACTTTTTGAGGGGCTTTGCATTATTTAGTAAAAAAGTAAATCAGAGACAGTGTTTTCAACCAACTTAGCTTAAGTGACTAACCATTTCAGCTGGTGAAATTGATTGTTGTGACTAATAAGAAGCGTGTGTCCGCCATTGTCTGAAATCAAGCATCCATTGTTTGAAAAGTTATTAAGAATCATGAGTGATTAAATCTGCCACCCACTGTCTTTGTAAACTGAGTAAGTGTGAGAACAGAAAGCTGATCAGACAAAAGCAACAGTAAAGAGGGTGAGCTTGGCAAAATGTATTTTTCCTGATTTTCCTCATCAGAATAAGGTCATAACCAGGGTACGCAAAACTTGGAGTACCAGGACTCCTGCTCAGTCATCATTCAAATTATTGATGCATTGATGCAATTAGTGAGATGTATCCCATCATCCAGCCATACATACATCAATTAATTTCACCATAACGGTGAAGGACCAGTCAGTATCACAGCTTCAAATAAGCTCCCACTGCTCATCATGCTGAGAAATGATGCTGCGAGCTGTGCGGCATGACAGAAGAAAAATAAAAAGACGGATCCACAAGGAGCATAATGATTGTAATTAAAGGGACAATAGTGACTGGTATATCATTTACATACACAGAGCTATGGCAGTTGTTTTGTGTTAAGGGTGTGCTCCAGTTACATCAGTGGTGAAGTGAGCGGGATGCATCCGAATTTAAGTCTGTCAGATCAGTCTTAAATTATACTGCACACAATAATACACTCACAAATGCTTGTGCACACACACACCGAGATGAACAAAGACCAACATGCATTCTTATACAGACATTTATCTATTATAAATCGTAATCTTTTATCAAGTTGACAAGTTTTTGTCTCAAATCCTGAAATTGCATTTTCCATCAGTGTGTGATGCACCTCAGCAGGTGGGTTATCACTTCTTTCTCTCCTCTCCTGCCACTACAAAAGTAATCGTGTGGTCCGACAGCCAGGGAGTTTCTCTAATGAGGTCCATGGTTGAGCAGACAGTATGTACAGACTCAGACATACAGGGAGTCAGTTACAGAGAGCATGCTGGCGGGTCCTGACACTTTAATGTTGTAACATGTACACAGTTCTTTGCATTTGCGTTTCTACTGAAGCAAGTCTTTGCCTGTCTGTCTGTAAAGTGAGTTTTTCTTGGCTTGACTACATGCTGAGGGCATCAGTACTTCGGTGCCTGCTGTTCGTGCTCCTATAACATTTCCAAGGCTTTCTTCTGCCTGTTTCCTCTCTGTCCTCCAGCCCCCCGCCTGCAGCCTTATGTAAGGGTAAATAACTGGGGTCAGCCAGAGATGGATTAACCCCTCAAGGACTACTCATTTGGACTCTCCCTCCCTATTCGTCTCTGTGACATCTACCTTACTCTGCAGAGAATAAAGTGTTATATCATGTGCACATCTATATATGAGTGAGTGAATATGAATATCAGTCCACCTTACCTACTCGCTTTGGGGGGAAAAAAACATTCACCCCCTCATATTGACTGTTAATTTAAGAGAAATATATATTGTATAAAGATTGCAGTATTTGAAGGATACTGGCTCAAATGTTTTAACTGCAAAATGTGCAGTAAAAAAAAGAAAGAAAGAAATTGATTTAGAGGTCAGACTGTACGTTACATGGAGCCAAAAGGGCATATACATACGGACAGGAGTATTGTACTGTGATCACGATGCAGGAGAACTCTAATATCTCAGAGTAATGAGTATGGCCAATGGCATTAGAGAAGAAGGACACATAGTGGAATAATACAGGGAAGATTAGATAATATGAAAGAAAGGAGTACAGTATGGAATAATACGTGCCCCGGGGGTTCTCAGTGTGTGTGTATGTGTGTGTGTGTGTGTGTGTGTGTGTGTGTGTGTGTGTGTATGTGTGTGTTTGTGCACGCTCCGGTGTGATGGCATCTCATCTCTGTGCAAATGCTCTTTGCAACATTCTGTCCCCTGTCCAAGATCAGGGCTTTTTTTCACAATTCATGCCGCTTTGACTGCAGATAAATGAGGAGGAAAAAGAAAGAGAGAAGCAGCAAAGGAGGGATGAGGACAATATGTGAGAGATACACAGTGACAGAGAAGAGAAGTGGAGCTTGACAAAACAAAGAGATGTTGCTGTTTTTCAAATCTCTGTCAGGGTTTCACAAAAACACCCTTAAAATATTTAGTGTAAGACTTGAGAAGAACAAGCTCTCTGCCTGAAAGTTCACCCGCAGAGCTGGAAGGGATGAGCTTACAGAGAAAGACTCCTTTTTAGTTTCACACCATTACCATGACACCTAAAAATCGATAACTGGAAAAGTAGAGTATAACTATTTCACGATAACAACCCTACAGGCAAAACAAGGAATGATTTGTGTAAGAACATAGCCCTTTCATATTTGCTTATGGGCCTGTTTGCAGTGACATGATTGAAATGTAATTGAAATGGAAATTGCAGTAAAGTGCACAAGAGGCGCATCAATATGTTCTCTACGGTGTAGACTGGAGTATAGCACTTACCCATGACCACCTCAGTGTGGAGAGCAACTCCACTACTCGAGTCCTCCACAGCATGTTATAGTTGTTTTGCTTTTCCTGTCGGGACAATTCCTCCATTTGGGTAATGGGTTGTGAGCGTCCTGTCAGGCTGAGCTGAAGGTGATCTGTTGAATTGGTGCATTGGAGTAACAATGATATTATTATAATCATTATTATTATTATTATACAAACTTATAATATCTCAAAATATATGAAAAAGTACAGCAATTTGGTAGCAATTTGAAAAGAATAGTCTAAACCCATGAAGGGATCACCTGGTTAATAACGTGTACTGTGAAATGATGCTGTGCTTTTTAAAGTTATTTACACATCTTTCAGCCTTCAGTTTGACACGTTTCAAAATTGATCTGGGAAATTATTGAGCAAAAAAAAACTTTTTCCAGACTCATTCAGTTTTGATAATAATAACAGCTGTTTTTCATAATTTTTGGTAAACTGTCATATTCTAATATGCTTACTTGCATCACATTGTTTCAAAAGAAGCTTAAATTATGAAGCAGGTCCTGTCATATTTCCTGGAGGAGCAAGAGTGCTGTCTGCATTAACTCACATTTTTAAACTATTTATTATCGTGGTGTTGTCAAGGTCACAAACTACAAGTTGGAAAAATAAGTAGATTACGAGTTGTAACCACTTTGCTGCGGCCTCACTTACACACACACACACACACACACACACACACACACACACACACACACACACACACACACACACACAGACCCAGAATAAGAATAGCTCTCCCTTCTTTCCCTTCCATTTACCCGTTCACCACAGGATGGCTGCCGGCCAGCTCTTGGGGAAGTGAAGGAATCACATTTATAGATTCATACAATAGTTCCATGATCCCTCTTGGCTGCCTCTTAACACACACACGCATTGCAAACACCCATTGTCGCTGGAAGCTTGTCTATTGTTGTCGAGCCATGCACGTAGGAAATGAGGTTGCTAAATAAAGGCAAAGGTTAAGGATGGCATGGATCCAGGAAGGAGACATCGCATAGTTCTCCTGTGAGGGCAGAGCAGACACGAAGAGGCCTCGACTCTGTGTATCACAATTCTGTTTTACATTCAACTCATTGTCACATATTCATCCCTGTGTACTTTATGACCCGGTTTACTAACCTTCATTCAGCCTAAGGAGACATCATCATAGCCATAGAGGGAAAACTCATTTCCTGTCACTCACCAACATCTGTTAGGATGTTCGCTCCACTCGAAGGCATTTCTACCAGGTACCCAAGATCTGCTCAGAACTTAGTAGAAAAGTGTTTAAAATTATTTAAAGGGAGTGTTATGTACTGTACCATGTATATTAAAAACACATGTTCTTAGTCGAGATGATGGGATATTAATGCACAAGAGACTGAAAACTCTCAAAAACATTTTTTCTGGTAATGTTTCATAGATAAACACAAATATTATTAAAGGAAGTACTTCCTTTCAAGTTATATTAGCTGTAAACATTTGTTTTTTTACTAGGCGGGAGAGATGTAACCTCGTCAAGGTTATTCAGACATGAACTGGCTGCACTTGAGATTTTGTTCAGCTCTTTCCAAGGAGAGTTTTACATTTGGATGCTTTTGGTCGTTCCACAATGTGCATCCGCTTCACTGGACTTGGTTTTGTGCTGTCTTAGCTGTGCGTTTCTAAGCCCGCTGTTCTCCACTGTCTCTTACTTGATTTTTATAAAACCTAATAAGCTACGCTAACTCGGGGTCTAAGACAATATAAATACGCTTTAGTATCGCAATATTGTTTTTGTTTTACTGTATCGATTCTCAAAAGCACTATTGATTTTTAATGAATAGTCTACATGGTTGTACAAGGTCTGTGGCAGACAGTGGCTTAGATTGCACAAAAAGTAGGGACTGTGATAAAATGTTAGATTTTATGAGTATGGTGGCGTATTGTTTATACTATAAAGTTTTCCTAAATTTAAATGAATAAAAAAGTGCAATATATTGGAATTGAATTGTAACCCTATCGCCAGATTCTTGCCAATGTAAGGCCCAAATACTAACGAGGTGATGTGCAAGGCCAAACCTGATCTTTAATAATTTGTTGTGTACAGAGCACCGCAGAGCTCAGTTATTATTTATCACATACTGCATACTGTATGCAGATCCTTTCGGGTCGACTCGAGTCAGTTGTAAGTGAGACGGCTGAGTTTCAAGTTCAAGTTTTGGCTCAAAGCCTCAGATCCATGTCAGCCCACTTCTCTGTCTTCTCTCTCTCTCTCTCTCTCTCTCTCTCTCTCTCTCTCTCTTTACTCTCAAACAATATATAGGAAATAGTGAATAAGTCATTCTTGAGAGGGGTCTTCACAGAGGACTTGCAGTGGGTTTTGCTGAAGACTGCATGTATTGCAATAGGGAGAAAAGAGGGGATTCCTGCATAATGCATCGAGGCCTGTGCGGATGCTGTAGAGATCTCACACATTTTGTTATCCCCAATAATAAACACAGTGTGTGCATGTTGGATGGGAATATCCACCCGCATGCATTTTACCATCTGCAAACACCATATGCACCTACAAATGCTGTACCTGTTTGAAGCTGACCATTTAATATGCAGTGCCACATGTGATATTCTGTTGTGGAGAGCTGTTGCCCGTCCAGAATATCCCCGCTGCTCAGGTTAGATTGCTCAAAACACCTGAGGGCATGTGTGCACTCTGCTTTTCTTCTTCTTCTGATTGTGTCTGTTGTGTTTTTCAGTCACTGGAGCCTTGTAGATATGTTACCTGCCTCCTTGTTGTGAGGATCAGATTGGGAGGTTTCCTCATTTAGAGGCTAATAGGCAGTCATTCCATATCATTAAACAAGACATCACCCTTATCGGTGAGAGTGAAGCTCCCTTAAAGGCAAGCAATTAACTTGTTAGAAAATGCCTATCATCCTCACTTTTCTTCTCCTCCTCCTTTCACCTCCTCATTCAGCCTCTATTAACGGTTCACAGAGGTTTTGGCAATGTAAGCATTTCAAATGTTCTCCTGCTTTTAAATCTGTTTCCAGCTGTACGGCTTGATGTATCTGTACTGTATGTGCATATGGGCGATGCCTTAGTGAATTAATAAACGGCATCAGCCACAGTTTAATTCCTCGTTGTCAGGTGCTTAGAGCCCATTGGCTGAACGCTGATTTATTTGGCAGCCCGAGGATTCTTTTTCTCTCCTGTTTATCTCTGAACACAGGGAAGAGTATTGGAAATTACATTTTTCATTATTCTTTAAGAAGTATTTAATCCCCGTTTGAAAGGATGGGTTTAGCAGCATTTGAATGGCAAATGAAGCAGGACTGGAACTGCAAAATTCTGATTAGCACGAGAATTCAATTTCCACCTATTAGGTAACACCATTTATCTCCCATGCCTCAAACATTAGTTCCAATGGGTTGTCATGGTAAAAGTGTGTAGCATGTTCAGGGTCCTTATAAGAATCCAGCCAGGAGCAGTCAGCTAAATGAAAACGTGAAGCGGGTTCACGTGGGCAGCACGCTTCGCTTCGTTGGCAAACCGAGGAAGACGTTCCCGAGCAGATTGTGTGAGGTGGGCCGTTTGACAGGCTGGTGAGGAGCCGGAAGACCTCTGACAACATGGAGACTTTCTCCTTGACGGACGGACCCTCTATTTAACAACGTGCTGTCAGGAGCTGTCACATTAAACAACCTACTCTCTATCTTTTTCGCTTTCTCTGTCGCTGGTTATCATGATATCTTTTCGAGGCCTCAGACACATATTACACATTAAACTTCATGTAATTTGCATGTGAGATCATTGAGACCATTCTGTCATGGGATCAATGATTCAAAAATGTTTTACACACATTTAATAGTCATCTATTTACATTACTTACATGTAGATATAATGTGTACTCTAATAAAAGTTTCACTGGAATTTATTTATTGACATTCATTTTGCAAAACCACCAAGAGCTTTGGTTTCCCTACGTGTGGATTTGTGAGGAAGACTTCAGACTACTTCCTAAACTAAAAGGTTCCACCATCATCTCTGATGCACTGATGGAAATGCACAAAACTCTGAAAGCTCCCTCTGCTTGAAGTTGTTTTGCTTGCACAAAGACATCAACTATTCACTCTGATTAAAGTGGCTTTTTTGCTAAGCATAAATATAGATCTTTTCTCCTATCCTGATTTACCTGCTTGATGTGAATGTACATTCATATACGCAGCTACAGTAATGTATAGTCTGGATATGTTCCATGCCCTTTATCTCCTAACCTTTCTCACCATCCGGCCCCTGCTGGTGTAAGCCTGTTTTTTCCAGGCCTGTCATTTGTGTGACTGCATGCTGCAACATTCACATGTGTACTGTGCACTTTATATACAGATCTAAAAAGGCCAGATGCCTTGCAGCGGTGGAAATGTTTTGAGGTAAATGTCAGCTGTGGGAAGAAAGAAGCTCTACGTATGTTCTATATGATTTATATTCACATTGCCAGTACATTTATTTAAAAAAATTCATCTTTGTGAGAAACTGGGATATGATCATCATTGGCCCTGAATATCTCACCAAAACCAGTCACAACTTCCCTCCCCTCACATCCACAACCTCGGAGTCATGTTTGACAGCAACCTCTCATTTGAACATCACAACAAACAAATCACCAGAACCTCGTTCTTCCACCTAAAAAACATTGCCCGTCTCCGCCCATCACTTTCCTCATCTGCTCCTGAAACTTTAATCCACGCCTTCATCACCTCCAGAATTGACTATTGCAATAGTATTCTTTATGGCACATCTTCCAAAATCCTAAACAAACTCCAATACATCCAGAACTCTGCTGCTCGCCTGCTCACCCACTCCCGTTCCCGTGATCACATCACCCCTTTTCTCCAGAGCCTTCACTGGCTCCCCGTCCCACAACGGATCCAATACAAAATCCTTCCCCTCACTCACAAAGCCCTCCATAATCAGGCCCCCTCTTACCTCACCGACCTGCTCCACCACCACACTCCATCCCGTCAGCTCCGCTCCTCTGATGCCGATCTCCAGTCCATCCCACATAGGACCAAGCACCGGACGTGGGGTGACAGAGCCTTCTCCATATCTGCCCCCTCCCTCTGGAACTCTCTCCCCAAAACTCATCCGAGACTGCACTGATATTTCCTTATTCAAATTGCAAATCAAAACCCACCTGTTCAGAACTGCTTTTAATGTGTGATTGTTTGCTCTTATGTTCTTATTATTTTTATTTATTAGGTTAATACATATATATATGGTAATTTATATATATGGTAATTTAAAACTCAGTTCATGACTTTATTTTTTCCTGACTTAAGCTGTATTTATTTTCTACCCAATGAGGCTCAAACAGTTGATACTGCTGGTGCTTTTATTTACTTTAGAAGCCGAAATGCTCTGTTAGCTGCCCGGTTTTTATCAAATCTGGCTCTAAGCTCTTTAGATGATACAGACTGAGGCTGCATTTAAATTCCCTGCAGTGCATTAACTGTAAAATTGCCAGAATCTAGCCGGTATTAATGCATCAGCAACATTAGGGCTGAGGAGAGGTCAGGGCAATATAGACCACCACAAATGTTTTATTACTGGGCTAATAAATGAGGGTCTGATGAGATATTTACATTTTGGAGAATTAGTCATGTTATTCAACACTGATTTATAATATAACTTCTCAATCATAAAACGTAATAGAATCACACAAAGTTTTGAGGTGTATAATAACACATAAAAACATTTCCTAAAGACATTTTCCTTCACCCCTCTTGCATCTAAATGGTACATTCCTAATCCATGCAGCCTTCTACTGAAGGATTGTGCTGCTAGCTGACACCTCTGATTTGCTGCTAGGCCTCATCATAACTCATCCCCTCTATCTTTTATTGTGTGTGTGTGTGTGTGTGTGTGTGTGTGTTTCTGCACACATTCACTCTGTCTAAACCATGTGTTTATTTATATCCTTCTGTTCTTCTTCTGTGTCTAATTGGCAGATGGTTATCCAGGTAAATGACGGTGGCAACTTTTGATACATTTGTTTATTGTGTTCAATCAGTCACAAGGAATACATCAAGTCATTTAGGACTATTGAATTTATGCAAGTCAGAATTTGTAATGATAAATGTTCTGTCCGCTGGTGGTGTTCAGCCTGTGAATGACTTCGCAGAGAGAAGCCCTCCCACTAAGCGTCTCCTTACATGTTAGAGAGCGGTTGCCTGGTTACATGTGTAGTTTACAAAAGTGGTTGAATGTGCATTTTCACGCCTACTCAAATTAGATGGTTATTAACAGAGGAAGAGAGCAAAACTTTGATGCATGCCGTCATGAATCATGTGGACCGAGAAAATATGTAACAGGCTCCTGAGCGTCGCTCCCACATCTTTATCCTCAAAACACAGCTTCAAGCATGAAGAGGGTTTGAAGTGTAACTACACACGGCCAAGCACTCTTTCTAACATAACTCGTGAGTCCAGTCAGATGTACGACTCAATCATATTTTATGATCTGTCATATCAGCAGCAGTCACAGTAGTTCTAGATTCAACAGACTCAGGATGTTTTATTGTATTCATTAGATATCCATCATTGACTGCCGCATCACTGAAAACACTCATTTGATTACAAACCGGCGAAAACTAGTTTGTGGCATGCTCGCCAGCTGTGAATGCGGCACGTCAAGTAGCACTCGCGTTAGTACGCCACTACAATGCCACATCGGAAGGGTTTGAAAGTAATGTTTGTAATGTCTGTCCTGGAGACTTGTATTCTAGCACGAGATCTAGAAGGAGATAACTGGAGTAGTGAGCTATTCTAGGGAACTTATTTAACACCCACGTGTGTGTGTGTGTGTGTGTGTGTGTGTGTGTGTGTGTGTGCGTGTGTGCGTGTGTGCGTGTGTGCATGCGTGCGTGCGTGTGCATGTCAGAAGCTTATTTTTCTGATGACAATGTTGGGATAGTGGATAAATACAAACCACAAAGTCACAGCAACGTAGAGGGAACACAAACTGTGTGTTGAACTCTGTTCGACACCCACACTGCATCTAGTATCCAGCAGCCGCGCTGAGACTGCAGCATTTAGGATCTGACACACTATTGAAAGCTGAACGGTAATATTTGCATAGTGAGAATAAAGGTTGTTGTGTCACAACAGCCACACTGACTGTTCTCAATGATATTCTACCAGTTAGATAATTCGATGGCAGCCATATTCCTCTGTCTTTTCTTGGTCTCCTGGCACCTTCAGATTCCAGAAATGTCTCATTTAAATCACACATAGTTTTAGTCTGAACATGAATTTTAAAAGAAAGTTTCCCTGTAAATTAGAACAAAGTAAAGCCTGCAGCTAGTGTTTTGCATTTTGGATAACATTTAGTCATTGAATAATCTCACTGTATAGGTTTTTCATTTGAAAATGTCCCCATATCCAACAAACAGAGAAAGAATTGTAGTTGCCGTTTCCCAAGGCAAGAGTTCTGAAGGAAAACAACATACACTCCAAAGTATAATAACACCTACTGTAACTGCTGGAAGGCTGTCGGAGGCTTGAAACTAGATGTAATATGTGCTAGTGATGTGCAAGACAGCTAATACATACCTATTGATGAGTTAAATATTCATTCAGATGACAACCTTTCTTTTTTAAATAAACAGCACCAAGTGCCAGAACCTCTGTCAGTGATTGTCTGAGTGCATGAACGCAGCTGATGTTTCTGGACAGAAACCTCATGAAGCTGCTACAGCTGTTCGACAGGCAGAGTGACAGCAGATAGATGTTACCGGCAGGAAAGGTGTGTGTGTGTGTGTGTGTGCCACAGAGCATGGGGATGATTGTTTTGATGATGAGTGTGAAGGCAAAGCCAGCAGGGTGTGTGTATATGTTTATGTAGCTACATACACATTTTCTTACATCTGTCATTACAAATTAGTACTCGCTGTAATCTGAAGCATAAAGCATCCAGGCATTGTTCTGTTTACCCGTCAAGTCAGACTTCAACCACAATAATGACTCACTCCTCTGTTATTGTGTGTAAATTCCCCATGCTTAAATATGTTTTATTTGCACACACAAATTGTCTGTCCAGTCTCTCTGAAAGAAACAAACATATTTTCTGTATCATGCACATTTTTCTCACTTTACAAAAAGTAATTTTGAAAGGTGTGTGTGCAACAGAGAGAACACAGTGATTGTGTGTGTGTTATTTCCAGCACAGGGGCTGCCTTAAACCTGAGCACTTGAGAGATATAGCGAGGCGGACAGAATCTAAAAATACCACGGCTGAGTGAGCAGGACTTAAGAAGAAGAAGAAGAAGCAGTGGCTGTCTCCACTGTCAGGTCTGCCTCTTGGTCTTCAGGCTGCTGTCTCTGAATGAAATATTAGACCTTTTATAAGCAAACGGAAAGGAATCCATCTGAGACCAGACAGCTCATTTAAAATGACAGGTAGAACAGGGGGGGGGGGGGGGGGTATATCAGATATTGAACATTTGATCTGTGTGATGTAATGTGTATGAAACGGCTATAATGAGATTGTGGATGGATTGTTTGCGTGTTTGCGTGAAAGAAAGGCAACTGCAACTCATGAGGAATGAGTATCAGAGTTTAATCCATG
Organism: Cyclopterus lumpus; assembly: GCF_009769545.1. NCBI lineage: Eukaryota > Metazoa > Chordata > Actinopteri > Perciformes > Cyclopteridae > Cyclopterus > Cyclopterus lumpus. Next base: position 9,437,668 of record NC_046976.1, on the reverse strand, counting down.
CTTGACAGATGCCACAGTCTCTTAAATAAAAGCAGCTGGGATTCAAGGCATCATTGACGGCAACGTGGACATCAAATAAGTGTCCTGCATTTCAGTGTTTTAAATGTTGTGACCCTTTTAGCCTCAACGTGAAGGTCACGCCCTGTGTACCTTTCCTCTCGTCATCAACTCCTCAAAGAATGACACTGCATGAAAACATTTCCGCCCCGACGCATCCTGCGCCTCCTTTTTTGTCTCTGTGTGTCTTTCTAGCCGACACATACACAAACAAGCTCAGAGGACCATTACACGTCTAATACTGTCTGCACACACGGGCACACAAAAGCTGGCTCTAATCCCGGGCTTGTGGCTGGCATTAAAGACCAACCGGCACTTTCATCCGTCCGTCCGTACCTTTGTTTGTCCACCAAGGCTTCAAACATAACCGTCTCTCCATTGGCACAGCTCCCTCAGCACCTGATATGTGAAGCACACTACAAAGTGTAAATGGCTGTGGACCGGCTCAGCGGTGACTTGAATTGGCTGTTGATGACTCCCTAAGAGCTATATTTCCATTTGAAAAGGCGGCTGTTAGTGTTGCTTGTTATTTACGGTCACTCAAATGGAGCCTGTCGGGGCTCTAACTCAAAATCCTACTCAACGAAATTCTGAAAAGAGCTCTAATTAAGATTAGTGCTTCAGAAATTGTGTTGAAAAAAAATCTGCGATGAAATAAGATTAGTTCCTGTTGCAAGTGAGCCCAAATTAGCATTTCCTGTACAAAAGAGAAGTGGTGACCAAGCCTGTGTGATGAACGCTTCAACCAAGCTGTGAGAAAATTACTCCATTTAGTCAAATCTAAAGCTTGAGTTGAAGCCTAAATATTTTAATTGCCCTAATGGTGTGTATTTTTCAGCTGGGGTTCTTAGCTGCTTCTCTCACAATACAACGGCTGCAAATAAATGGCAAAAGCTCGTTATGGTCTAAAAAAGTTATGGTCTCTGCATTTCTATACATGGACACATATTTACATGACATATACGAAGGAAAATGAACAGGTCTGCTTTTGACACAAACTTGTAAACACAAAGCAGATAAAATACAGACTGCATGTTTATGAGAAGGAATAAAAAGAAAAGATAATTAATCAGCAGGTAGATAGATTTACGCTTGTTATGTCTGTACATGAATATATCAAAAGATGCACACACCGGAGCATGCTCACCCACACATCCACGTACGCAAGCGTGCGTACACACACACACACACACACCAGCCTTTTTCCTGTGGCTTTTGCTTCCTGCATTGTAGAGCACATACCAGACGCTTTCCCACTGCACAAAACAGACATGAGTGTAATTACATTAAAAGCCTCATTTCATATCGACCCATCTGCACAAATAGCCATCTGAACAGGCAGAGCAAGATTATTTTATGTTATTTATGTTATGTTTTATTTCCCCTGGGTTTTGGTCCACGCAGCGTCGAGGTGAGAAGGAGGGCAGCTTTGCGAGGACATGGTGCGTTCGCTTGTCTGCTGAGCTTCTGCGCAAAAGAATCCCTTTTTATTGTTTTGGCCTGTATGATGATTGCAGAAGACTCAGGTAGTACAACAGGGTTTTCATTTAATGTATTTATTGTAAAAGATTTTCAGTTGAAAATATTTTGTTTTCACTTTGAGAGCAACACTGTTACAGGAAATCTAGAGATTTTGTGACCCTCCTTCACACATGGATGATTAATTTTCTCTTGAAGAACACTGTTCTTTGTGCTAATTTCTGAAGATGTGGTTCAGTTTTCGATTGTAGCAGCTATTCCACACAAAATATTTGTCTTTGTAATTGAATGAAATGATGTCATTTAATTTGACATCATTTGCTGTGACTAACATAATGCAATTGCTTTAGCTCCTATGAATCATCACCAGATGTGTAGGTCTGTGTGAGCGCTGTATATTTGAATTATGTCCCATAAGTGTGAGGCTCACTTGAGAATTTGTATTGATGTAGTGCTTCCACAATTCTGCATTCATTATATTCAGTCTGTTCATCTATATGTGCAGCTCAGCATAGAATGTGTTGGATTGAATGTGTTCCTTCACTAAAGTCATCAGCGCAAACTTAATCCTGCGGGCTAAATATGAGCGAGAGCTAAAAATAGCCCCTGTAGCTACAGTAACATGCATAGCAAGATATGGTTGTCTGGTAGATTATGATGAAGAAAAGACGAGGAGGGGGGAGAGATTAGTAGGAAAATACGCAGCATTAGAAGAGACGTTTCATGATAGGTGGTGTTATGTTCTGAAGAAGCCTGGAAAGAAAAAAGAAAAAAAAGCTCATCCTTAAACGTAGAAAGGGACATAAACTATCTGTTCTTAATGTCTTGATTACGTTAAGAAGCTCTTTGGTTTCATAGTCGTACTTGTGATACTGATTTATTTTTAATTTGAATAGTAAGATTGTATATTTGATAGACAGAAGGACAGGTTTGGACATTGAGACTGGCAGACTAACGGATGGGCACACACCCTCAGTAGGTACATAGATGGTCTCACTAAATAGACTGCTCCAGCTCATAATGGATTGAGAATTTGATTAGACACGGGGATAAGAAGACAGGATCTAGCTCCATCAGTTCTGCTGTCTGTCCGCAAACCCTAATTATACCTAAACGCACTGGCCTTTTTCTCCCTCACTCCCTCACTATCCTCTTACTAACCCCACACAAAGCTCGACAATCTGAACAAAGCTTCCCTGAGGCCCCTAATCTAATAGAACAGTCTCTACAAGACACACACACACACACACACACACACACACACCAGCCAGCAGAGCGGGTAGGACAGAGTCTGGTGGGAAGGATGAGGGAGTGGTGGAGAAAGAAGACGGGTAGTCAGATAAAGGAGATGAATTGGACACTGATTGAGGAATAACACAGAGAGAGCTTTTCTTTCCCAAGTCTCCAAGGGCTGCTGGTGTGGTGTTTATGATCAGGGAGCTCTGCTGGGACCTTTGTGTGTCCTTTGTGTGTGTGTGTGTGTGTGTGTGTGTGTGTGTGTCAATCTGCTGTGAGCCCCTTTAGAGCCCAGCCTGTTTTGTTCCTGTGTCCCAGGGTGCCCACTCTGATGCTGCAGTACACATACCACTCCTGAAGCAGTGTATTGATTTTTGGGGGAGGTGTAAACAGAAGAACGGCAGTGATTGGTGCACAGCTGTGTAAGACGGGCAGCTCAACAAGACCTGTGATGTAAATACAAATAGTCATAAGGAGGCAATGTTCAAAACGCATCAGACCACCAACCATTGACCTCTGTGCATGTGGCACATGTCACTGTTTCTTTTTGTGTACTGCTGTCTGCATGCTTTCACCATTGTTTTATTTTATCAAGTAAGGATGTGTGAGTTTGATTTAGTATTTGTTATTGCAGCCAGACTCATGCAGGAGATAATAGGTTCAGTGTTACGGAAGAAGAGCTGCTTATTGCATTGACATACAAGTGCAAGTACAGAAGTCAATTCAATCTGGCTAGGCATCTTTTTAAACTCATCATTCCAGAAATGTTGATGTTTTTTTTAGTCTATAATACTCAGGATCAAAAATATGGGACACATTAGACATGTTATCTGTAGTGGCACGGCTCTTGCCACAGTTGTTAGTGTCAGCGAGTCATCTTATATAATGCTGCCATCTATCAGAGGGAGACAAGTGAACTAAAGAGACGGTCTTTCTGAGACTGCAGGCTGCAGCCGTGCACACATGCACACACACACACACACACACACACACACACACACACGCACACACACACACACAAACCGAGAATCTTTCTCTATCTGCAGGGTCGTGCCTTCTATCACCCCATCTCTTGAATCTGCTCCTCCCTCTTCCGCTCTGTCCACACAGTCATTTTTATCTGCCCGGACAGGGCCAAGTGCACTGTTCAGGCCAATCACAGAGTCCTACGGGGACCAATCAGAATCCAGTAAATTCCTTCTAATTCCTCTTTTTTGTGCCACCTTGTTTTCTTCCTCCTTCGTCTTCCTGCCTCCGACCCGAAAATGTATCCTACTTACCATCTTGAAGGATTTCTCTGTTTCATAAATGCATCTCGAGGAGAGAGGAGGCTTGGTGGAGGAGCTATGAGTGGTGATGCACAGGTGCATCCTTTGCGGAAGTCTTTTAGACACCTGTGATGTAGAAAACAGGCGTGACAAAAGACAGCTGATGCAGCTGTGCCACACATCATATTCAATTGAGTTGCTCTAAAATCCTGCTCTGAAGTATGGACGTCTCATTTCGTTAGACGCCAGTTGCCTTGACTCTTCTCTCCTTGTGTCACTTCCTTTCCTCCTCTGCTCACATCTAAGGTGGTGAGGCAAAGAATCGAGGATGTAGAAACTGAGAAAGGAGAAGACGGGAGAGTCAAAGCCAGGCACATTTAAGACTCTATTTAAATACGCTGCCAATGGATGTTTTGCAAATGGTTGTCAAAATAATGGCATGTTTTAGAAGAAAATACAATGCAAAGACCCTTTTAGCCCAACTCCTAGTGCAAATCAAACTCAGCGACTAAACGGTAACTGAATGAATTGTAAGTCCAAGAAGGAATGCCGCACACTTACAGTACATGATACATGTTCACCCTGAGGCTCTCTTGGCTTGACTCAGTGAGCGTGCAACCCGAGGAGGCCGAGCACTGAGTCACTGAGGGGGAATTGCAGAATGTGTGAATGCTGTGGAGCACTGAGCTCTCCATTCTGCTTTAGTAATGATTGAATGTGGCTGCTTTCTATCTGTCATAGCACTCTTTCATTGCAGGTGAAAGGGTGAGAGAAATGTGTAAGATAAGTTCTGGCTGTATGTAAAGAGGAGGTGATTTTTCCTGAAAAGATAAAATGATGAATGAATTTTCACAACATTTATGGGAGAGCAGAGACCTTGAGCCAATTCAAATGGACAATATGTTGGTGGTTATTCAGGTTTGAGATACCTTGTATGAGATATTTGTAATATTTGAGACATGAATATTAAGGACATGTTTGTAAAAATTGCTTTTAAGTTGCCTATGTTTTCATAGCACCTAACCCTATCTGCAGACTTTAAACACTTTCATCTCTTTTTTTCCTAGTGGAGCTGGACGCGGAGCACACACAGAGAGTCCCTGGGGCAGAACAGGGAGGGGCCCCGGCCCCCCAGGTCAAGCTGAAAGAAAGGCAGAAGTTCTTTGAGGAGGCCTTCCAGCAAGACATGGAGCAGTACTTGTCTACTGGCTACCTGCAGATCGCTGAGAGGAGAGGTGAGAGAGGAGCGGTGGTGAGGTCGGAAGGTCTTCAGAGGCCACAGGCCTGCATTTTGATTATTTAACAGCTTGAAATTAAGCATTTATTTTGGTCCGAGGCCAACGAAGGAAAAAACAAAATGTTGAGTAGTTGAGGTTTAGGTTGTGTTGTCTGCTTCTTATTCAAGGGTTAAAATACAATGCCATTTACACTTCAACTGCATATCAAGAGATGGAGCCATCACAGCTGTCTGACACAAGTAGAGACATTTTTATTAATAATGCCATCGCGCCATATAAATGAAAACTTCAACTTGGATTGTATTACAATCCTGCTGCAATTTACCCCATGTATTACTTACAACTACTTGTGCTAGAATACCCAAAGCATGTGCTTAACGGAGGGACTTCATGGGATATGCACCCTGCACTGAAATATGTGATGTTTCTTCTTTTTTTACTCACCTACCCTGCTCCATTAATCCTCTGGAAATGGCTTATTGGGTATTGTGGAGCAGGAAGGAAGGAAGAGAGATGAAGTGAAAGGAAAGAGACTTAAGGAGAGGAGCCCAGAGACTTACATGTTGTTCAGATCAATGCTGTGTTTTCATAATATCCATGACAAAAACAATCGCCAAAGGTTTGAGGTGCAGTGAGTGAAATATTCACAGCTCATTAGCTCATAGGCAGAATCTGGTGTCGCCTGCATTCATTTACGGTAAAAAAAAAAAAAAAGACAAGGGAGATTTTACATTTAGGCTTGACACTTAAAAGAATGTGATTCACCGTACAAAGGGGAGCATGTGGGATGCTCAACAAAAATCCATGTCAGACCAATTCAAATCAACCTGTCATAATTGCGATACGAATATTTATAATTAGTTACAGGAGGGGGCTTATTTATAATGCTGTCGAAATACATCTGAAAAAAAGCCTACGTTTCGAAAACTCAAAACACTGCGACTCATTATCTCTCGCAGCTACAAATCCTTACAGCAGGGCGGCGCCACCGTAGAACAAAGATACAGCTGGAGACATTGAGGACGAGGGGAGAGAGATGAAGAGAATCAACTGAAAGGAGATAGTCAAGAAAAGGAGAGAAAGGGCTGCGGATGTCACTGAGCTATCAAAAGCCACTCTCCAGGGTCTTATACACACACATTCACACACACATATAAATACTCTATCTCACTGCAGGAAGCACAGTCCTTCCCAACAGGGGAGCCTTTTAGGCAAGGTCACAGTACGGCTAAAAGAAGAACATGTTGGAGGCAGTCGCATGGAAGTGATGTTCTCAAAGCAGTGCACCTAGACCTTTACAACATAGCCATAGTGTGTGTGTGTGTGTGTGTGTGTGTGTGTGTGTGTGTGTGTGTGTGTGTGTGTGTGTGTGTGTGTGTGTATGTGCACATTTGTTTATTTGTATTCATGTGCTGGAAAGACAGCTCCATTTAGGCCTGAAAACTGAATCAACATCCCCCATACTATGTTGTTTTATGAGGCTGAATAGCTATGTGATGGTAATGTTGTAGCTGACAAGCGAGATATGTAAATGCAGAGCGTCTGCATACTGAGAAGTTATTAGCGAGCATTAGACCCTTATTCCTTTTAAGACGTGTCACAGAAAACACCACTGCTGTCTCCACAGAACATTTATTTCCACTGCATACACCAATCCAGTAATATGTGTGCAGGAGAGATGTTGTGTGTGTGTAAGTTTAAATTAAAAACAACATCCATCCATGTGTGTGCATTTGCATTAATTACATCTGGGTTTGTGTGTTACTTTATGTACATTATAGTCAGTTTGAGTGTTTGCTACGTACATTTGTGGATAGATTGCCAAAGTTGAGTGATTGGAAAATATGACACTAACTTGTGTGTGTGCGTGTGTGAGATCTTGTGTTGCTTTTTGAAGGACAAAGAGACTTTTGAACTAGTCTCCATGGGAAATAACATTCCCCTTCTTTCTCTTTCTTCACTCTTTCTTCTGCTCTCCCTCCCTGTGCCACCCTCTTCTGCTCTCTTCATTTCCTTGAGGTACGGTAGCCAATGGCATCTTCTCTCACTGCTGTGCGCCGACCAATCACCTCCCTTCTTCCTCCTCAGCTCGCAATTCTGCCCCCCCCCCCACACACACTTTCGTCCCCACAGTGCACTGACTGGCTGTTTGTGATGCATGCAGCACATCATGATGGTGAACAGGGGGGGTTGTACCCCTGCAGGGGGGTGAATCCAAGACTCTAGTTGTTGTATACTGCTGATTAAACCATTAGTATAGAGCATCAACAAAGATATCAAAAACAGAAAGTAAAATATATTTTTGGTCAAGATGTATTGCTTCATTACATGTCATAACAATTATGTGGAAATCGTAGAATTAACCACAATACAGTTAACATTACGCTAAATATAAATTAATTTAAGTTTGGTCTGTATGGCTTTCACCTAATTTATGTATTGTATGGTTTCTGATTTTAATGTATGTACTGTCAGTGGACTGGTGCTGGGTTTATTGTATCATGTGGCCAGGTCGATCTCTCATCCCATTGAATGTGAATTTAATTTTAAGCAGTTTTACCCATTCCTTAAATAAACCATGATCATTAGCATTATTCATTTCTTAAGCTTGATTCCAATAATTTCAACTGGTCAAAAGTGGATCGGTGCATTTGATTTGTCTGTCAGGAGAGTTTTCACTGAAATATGTCCATTTAAAGGACAGCTTCATTGTTTTTTTTCAAGTCTGTCTAAAAACAATATTCACACGCACATTTAGAGTCATATCGTCTGCTGCAATTGTTCCTCTTGACTCTCTGCTGGCTGTGAAAATATTCCATCCTATTGCAATATCAATCAAAGCAAAGTCCACAATCCCAGTTCAGTCAGAAAAAAAGGCAGAACAAAAATGTAGGCAACGTTAATATGAAGCTTCAGCAGTCTAAGTAAGTAACATCATTTAGGGATCTTTCAAAGTCTAATTATTGTGTGTTTTGTACTAAACATTTGTACGTATTAAAAGACATGTACTCCATTTGACTATTTCAGACTGCTGAAGCTTCATATTTGCTTCATGTTATATTGTGATTGCTTCTTCTCATGGCCACTAGAAGGCAGGATTATAGGGACAATTACTTTTTTCAATTTTCATATGGGCAAATAAGAATATAAAGAACATTTGGAAAAATGTTAACCTATCCCAAAATGATATTGCTTGTCGCCTTCATATCCAGCTTACATACAGTGACACCTGGCAATTCATTATTTGTGGTAATCGCTTTGATTGTAAGGTAAACAAAATGTGTTATGTACACAAGCTTACTCATTTCAAATACCATCCAGCCTGAATGTGCCCATTTGCTTCTTCATTGCAAATAAAAACTGTAAGTGATGGTCTTCCTGGACTCAGCCCCTTGCTGCTGCCCTCCTCAGGCTGACATCTTGCCGTCTTATGTTGTGTCCAGAGCCAATAGGAAGCATGTCGTCCATGGAGGTGAACGTGGACATGCTGGAGCAGATGGATCTGATGGACATGTCTGACCACGAAGCCCTGGATGTGTTTCTGCACTCCGGGGGGGAGGACAACAGTGCTGCCTCGCCTGTCGCAGGTAGGTGGCCACTAACACACACTCAAAGTATGTGTACCTTCATACTAAAACTATATTCATTTAAATACATTATCTTATACAGCTAATCCATCTCAGAGAAGTAGGAAGTAGATGAAGTAGAAACTTGTGACTCAGAAGATTGACAGGAAAAGTGTTGAGGCGAAATACACCAACAGCATCTGTCCACATCTGCTTGGGAACAGTCCCAGTGAACAACCACCAACATCTAACTGACGGCTCAGTCTTTGTGTAGAAATAATCTTATGCAACCCCTTCGATGTTGTATAGTTGTGTAGGCGTCTAGCAGGTTTAAATAATATTACAAACAATTTACTCAGAGAAAAAGGTTAAATTCCCCAATGACTGGAGAAGTATACCATTTCAGAATGACTAATCCACCAACCTACAACTCTCCCAAAGACTACTTTGTTAAGTTAAATGCCAGTATTTCACTTTTAAAAACAAGGTTAGCCGAGACATCATGTCTATGTATCCTAGGCCATTAGATGTCTTTTATTTGCAATTAGAAAATACCCTCCTTAGCCCAGTTGGTAGATATGGCACCAACTAACATTTTGGTTTACAGGCATATCTGTAGTCGTTCAACAGCTGTCTAATTGGTGACTAGGTTATACCTGCATGGGCTATAGATGGACGCTTACTACACTTTCACTGACAGCCCAAATATAGATGTCAGGTGTATGGATAGACTGCCATCAGATGTAAAATTGTTTGCTGGGAGGGAAATATCTAAAAGGTTAACAGGTGCCCCGCCCACATTATACAGCTTTTCAATAAATGTATTACCTGATTGCTAATGATGATGAAACATCTCCAGGAAGACACATGAATTTGAATATTTGAGTAAAACTAAATTTGATAATTAAGCTTACTTGTCATTTGTGAAGTTTGATTGGCTTCAGGGTCGCAGGTTAATTGATATAGCAATAAGACATTTGACAATACCTATACTATACCAATACTTGAGCTTCGTTTAGATGACTATTAAACGTTCACCGACAGCCCTAACCTAGCTGTTCTTCAGCCTAGTTGGATGGCACACAGCAATAAGACGTACATTAGACCAGAGGTTCCTCCGAGGACAAGATAGAGAATATATCGGTCACCCGCTCATGTAGAAATGTATTAAAATGTAGGTATTGTTATGAATATGAATTGAAAATGCAAATTTAAATCAATGATTCTGAAAACTAATAATGGAACCCTGAATGAGTGCTACGGACCCCACTTTGAGAATCAGTGATCGAAGGCACTTTTTCCCAGGTCCAGATGTTGAGTCCTTCACCACAGAGATCAGTCTCCAGGTTCCCACCCAGGCGGAGCTGCGCCACAAGCTCTCTTCCCTTTCATCCACCTGCACCGACTCTGCCAGCCAAGACACAGAGGCCGGGGAAGAGGAGGAGGACGAGGAGGAGGAAGAGGAGACTGAGCAAGGAGGAGGTGTTGGAGGACCAGGCGGAGGAGGAAGGAGGAGAAGGGCCCCCGTGGTGGTGACCCTGGATGAAGAGGAGGTGCACCCTGACACAGCGTTGGTGGACGGGGTGGAACAAGTGGACCAGACCAGCAAAGACAGTGAGGCGAGCAGGCCGAGGGTTTGAGGACACACGGACTGGATTTACACACAAACGCACAGAGCTGCAAAATCAAACTAAGATATGTAACAATATTGGCTTCCTTCTCAAATTGTCATCCTGAAGAAAAAGATGTGAAAGAAAACACACTGAGGTTGCACTAACTGCCACATGAACTTGCCTTAAAAGACCACTGATGTGTGTTTTCAATTCTAATTGAATCCGGTAAAATAGGTTTGAGTTACCTTTCCAATTAGCATTGGATGGCTTAACATTCACATAAATAGGTTGAAACTATTTCAAGAATGCTCTAATATTCTGTTTCTATGTTTGTGCATGTTGAGACCAGGAGAGACCTGTGACTGATAAGAAGTGAGAGAATTATACACTAAAATCATCATCCATGTGTCCCTCTTGCTGTTTTCATGCTTCATGCTGACACTTGCATTACTGCTAAACTGCAATTAATTTATGTGTTCAGACATATAAATACATGATGGTGTTTGGATCCAAATACTTGCCAAACGTAAAAGGCTTGTAAAAGCTCTATCAGGTCTCCATTGCCTCTAGTGGTATCTCGCCATGCAGATAGTTTCATATGCCCAGGTTTTGTCATATCTTTTTTAATACGTCAATAAATGGCAATTTATCGGTTCAAAAAATGTTGAACCGATAAAGCCGAGCAAGAATTTGGGAGAATTGCCCCCAACAATTCCCCACCGGAGCCGAGGATCGCATTTAATCAAACCTGTTAAAAAGCATCCAAACACAACTTTTTCAGTGCAACAGGTGTTTCAGTTTAAGGAGTTGCCGTGTTAACTGGTGACTTTCAGCCAAATGTGTGCTTGGTTTCCCGTAGCAATTTACGTAGATGGTTGGCGTAGATAATAAACACAGAGGAGTAAGTATCTAAAGTTGATTTTTTTGTGTTTTCATAAACTACCGTCCCTAACAGCAACAACCACAAAGGCATTCGGCTGAGAGACACCAGTTAACATGGTCACTCATTAAACCAAAACACTGCAGGCATCTATGGCTGCAAGATATTCAATGTTTAGACTACTCCTAGATGGATAAAACATGCTTGTGTTTGTAGTGGCCATTTCAAAACACAATGAACTCAAAACTCTGAGTTTGTCAAGAGGGCCCTTCTGTGTCGAGTTTACATGCTGTCAGCGTGGGTTCTCTCTGGGTTCTCCGGCTTCCTCCCACAGTCCAAAGACATGCAGCTTAGGTTAATTGGTGACTGCCCAAAGGTGTGAATGTGTGCGTGAATGGTTGTCTGTCTCTCGGTGTCAGCCCTGCAATAGTCTGCCGACCTGTCCGGGGTGAACCATGCCCAATTGGATGGATGGATGGATTGGATTGGAGACCATTAAATTAACAAAACACAATGACAATGAAAAGAAATCTCCGTTGGTCTTGGTTGTCTGTTCCAGTTGATCTGCTGGATCCTGAAGAAGGCCTCAAGCACTCCTTTGTCCGAGCGAGGAGAAAAACGTTCATGCGTAGTAAAGCACTCTCGCTCTCTCTCGCTCTCTCTCTCTCTCTCTCTCTCTCTAGGTTGTGGTCAGTGACAGTATCCAATAAAAACGGCCCACGCTGAATTGTTCCGTTTAAGTTTCTATCGTAGGGCACTTTGAGCAAAGGTCTCGGCAGCTCACATTCTGAAGGGTCCCCACGGACCACATTGTCCCCTCTGCAGCCTCAAGTGGCCTCTCTCTGGCTGATATCGGGGTTACTGGGATACAGAAGGACTACAGCGCTGTGCCCCAGAGAACATCAGTAACAACTGCAGATGTTTTTCACAATACATACCCAACTCAAATAAGCAAATACTGAATTATAAACAAATGATCTGCAACATGGATGCATTTTTCCTGACTTTATGGATAAGCTGAACCCCCAACGCGTGTTGCAATTCTTTAACTGGTTTATGAGCTGCACATTGCAATAATTTAAATACAAACTACCAATTAGAAAATACTTTCGGGCCATTGGCTTTGATACACCTGGTGGTGTAATAGATGAGAGTCACTTGGGCATGGGTTCTACACCACATAGTACTGTATAAGACCACAGATGGAGTTCAGGTACCAAGATATCAAAGATTTACACACACACACACACAGGAGAGTTACCCATTGCCATTCTTTTGACCAATAATATTGGAACTGCTCTTTTTGAACGAGGATCAAATCCCTGTTCGGACTGTGTGCACTTGTCAACCCCCAGAAGGTTGAACTCCTTCCAGATTTGTTTTGTATAGAAATGTTTAAATGTGTGTGATGTGACCACATTACTCCTTCCTTTCTTTCACCCTGCCAACAGTTTGTGACTTTAATAAATGTTTTTCCCCCCAAGCATTGTTTAAGTTTCATCGAAGCATTTCACAATAAAGAATTAAATATTCGCAGGATTTAGGGTCTGAGCATGTTAATATAATATAGTCCCTGTGCACTAACTCTTGTGTAGTCCTGCCTCAGCTCTTGCCAAATGGGAAAAGCTGACATGGCGAGGAAAGGGATGGAGAGTGGAGAGGGCTTTGAAATACAGGGGGTTTCTCTTGGGAAAGAATATTTTACCAAGTATATATTTATTACAGAAAAGTAAGTAAAAGCAAATGCTAGTTTTATACTGAGTGGCATTTGAACGCTGAGCATGAATGTGCTGGTGTTGATGTGTGGCAGTCCTTCCAGTGCACTTTAATTAATGTTAAAAAGAACTATAATGTTGCGCGTATAATGTATGAGGTGTGAATAGAGCGGTAAACATGTTAGCACTATAGTAAATATCCCACACGTTGTACTGCCTGCTGTGGAACTCGATACTTTTGCGGTGCGGCCTGTGTTCCCCGTTTACCTACAGTAATGAATTCTCACTGTAGTGTTTTGACATTTCTGTTCAAATTTGAGAGATTATAAAGTCAGACATTAACGAGACATTTGAGCTAAATGGTGGTAATGAAGAATAGTGGGTTGTTTTGTTTTCAAATGCCACCGTTATGTATATTAAAATATATTATATTATAGCAGACTCTCATCCACATGCCCAGGGCTGGGTACTCCAGATGTCTCTCTCCACAGCAAACTCTGAGGACGTAATTTAGCATAATCTGGGGTTCAACAAAAAGTTATGTTATTTGCCTTTTCTGTGTTGTTTTCTCTTCACACTGACAGTTGGGCACAACTCCTTTAAAACACTTGAGTGGGTAACTATGGTAACGCAGTGTGTTCGGAGTAACGTCCTCAGTGTTAGCTGTGCTGAAATAAAAGCCTTTGTGTGCTCAAAGTTAGTTTTTTTTAGTCTAAGTATTTATCTATGTTTATAAAAGATCAAGAAACAATGTGAAAAAGACAACGTATGTATCTTTCTGAACCATCGCCTTGCTCAGTGGCCATCCTGACATTAACAAAAACTACTTTGGGAGCAACTACGAAGTTTAAAATCTTGTAAATTTACCATTTTAATCTCAGACTATCCAAGTTTTTCTTGAAAGATTTCTAGGAATATTAATATTAGGAATATTTAGCTCCTTAATTGTATATCACACCTTATCCACCTGATAAGATTTAGCTTTTTGATGTTTAACTCCAGAAATTAAACCCATGACCAAAATAATCATACATTCTGTCTGTTTTACTAATTGAAGGAATTATAGTGAGAATAAATGATTTCCCTTTTTGCAGGTGAACCCCAGAATTATGAACGCTGCTATCGGGCTACAGGGTGTAATGACGGCAATTTCTAATTTCATTCTCAAACTTTTTCACACCATGACCCCTTAACTGACACAAATAAGACCATGGACCCAGGGACCCCCATCTGATACAACTTTTGCTTAGATATTTTAATACAAAATGAATAAATTGTCACCGTAACGTGGTGGATGGGTCGGTGGGCCCCAGTGACCCTAAGAGCTGTGTTGTCAAGGGCAATAGCTCCTGGTGGGGTCCCCTAAGGTAAATAAGTCTCGGGAGGGGCCAGACCAAGAGAGGTCCATTGACCCTCTATTAATCAGCTGGAAAGGTCGCACCTCGCCCGGAAAAGATAAACCGGGGCCCCCTTCTGGAGCCAGAGCTGAAAGGGCCTTATGGCCTTGGCACATGGGGCTCGGCCGGGCACAGCACGGACCACCGGGTGAGCGTGGGGACACTCACCAGCCGCTGTGTTGGAGTTTGCCACAGGCAACGAGAGGGTCATCTCTATGCTACGATTTTCACAGACAGGATTTCAAGGCACAGTCGGGGAGAAGAGAGTGTGTTCAGTTTGGGGCCTTCAGAACGTGATATCTAGCACGCACTGGGGCAGTCTGAGGCCATCTGGGTTAAGAGTGAGTCACTGACCCCAAACAAGGGAGTTCAAGTATCTCGTGGTCTTCACGTGTGAGGGTAAAATGGAACATGAGATGGACATGTGGTTCGCTGCACCGTAACGTTGTGATGAAGAAGGAGCTGACCTGGAAGGCAACACACTTGATTTACCTGTCCATCTTTGAACCGACCATCACCTGTCGTCATGAGCGTCCAAAATGAGCTTCCTTTGTAGGCTGGCTGGGCTCAGCCTTAAAAGGTAGGGAGAGGAGCTCAGACATCTAGAGTGCCGTTGCTCTCTTCCTTTCGAGGTTTTCCGGGCACGTCCAATCGGTAAGAGGCCCCAGGGTAGACCCAGAAGACGCTGGAGAGATCTCGTCTGGTCTGGGAAGGCACTGCGGTCACCAAGGAGGAGCTAGAAAGCATTGCTGGGGACGTCTGGAATACCCGCCTAAGCCTGACCCCCCCTCCCCCCTCCTCCTGCGACCCGGCCCCGGATAAGCCGAAGTAAATGGATGGAAAATGAATGGAAAATGTATTAAACCCATGACCAAAATAGTGATTGATGATGATTTAGAAAAAAACATAAATTATCTTTCTATATTTCCCTATTTGGAACTCCTCAAGGACCCCTGGGGATCCCATAAACCTACTTTAAAAACCAATCCACAGGCCTCACTGGCAACCGTTAAAATGGGAACAATGGTCTGTGGATTATCTGTGTGGCTTAACAATTAACGATGATTTATATAATTGATTAGATGATTAGTCTATATACCATAGTTCCTAGAGCCCACGGTGACATCATCAAATGACTTGTTTTGAAATACAGGTACTGTATGTGAAACTCTAAATAAAGACGCTATTAAAACCATTTGCACACAAAGAGACAAGCAGGTTGGAAAGAAATGACAGTGAATTGTCGGTAAGTTTTTATTAAACCTTAAGTACAAACTGCAAAAGTAAAAAACTGTCAATATAACCAACATGAGACTCTCTTTCCGAGTCGAGGGAAAGGCCGAGATGCGGCACTAATAAATTAAGTCACCAGAGACCCCACTGTGAGCAAGTAGTTTATACTGTAGAAAATAGAAGAAACCAACAAAAAAAAACGATAGAACTGAAAAACAAACAAAATCCCATCAGAATCAAATGTATTGTAAGGCCATAAAAACTTGACAACCACTTTTTATGTTGAAAACACCCGACTTGGTATTTTATTAAATAGTCCTAAAACAGTTCAGTCTTCTGCGAGGGACGACAACCAACAAACTGGATTATAGGATTTTTCCTTGACAGTCACCACTGGCAAGCTCAGTGCAACATGAGTAGCTACTACATTTTTGTTGAATTTTCAGTAATGAAAATGTAAAAACCCATTTTTTTTGTGAACATATCTTTTTCCCTTTTCTTTAAAAAAGTAAAGCTAAACAAACAAAACTAGGTTGGGGGGAGAGGAGGGGGGGCTGTCGTTGGCTACTCCATATCTTCTTTCTTAGTGATATAAGCAGCACTTAAAATTTGTATACACGTTTAACCAGAGCAACTCTGTAAGCGTCAAACTCACACGGATGAAGAAAGGGAAATGTAAGGCTTTTTCTTCATCAACCACTCTCCTCTGGAACGTTTTCTCTCTATTCTATTCCTTCCTTCCTTTCTTTCTTTATTCCTTAACCCCAGAACGAGGCTCAGGTATTTAAAGAGATTTACAGGATTATGTACAAAAAAAGTTGATGTTTTGTTTGTGTTGGACTTTTTCCTCTCTCTAAAAATCACTCATAATATATCTGGAAAAGGAAAAGAAAAAAGAAAAAAGCCAAAAAAGGACAATTTAAAAAATACAAAAAACAAAACTTGGATTTGATATTTCACATTTTACACTCTTTGACTAGTGGCTCTACTTGAGATAACACGTCAGACCAACAAAAGTAAAAAACACAAAATAATAATAATATAATATAATAATTAATGTTTACTGTTACAGATGAAACAAGAGGACTGGAAGAATGGAATGTTAACACGATTGCACATCTAGAACCAGAAACGCCTGAAAGCCTTTCTGCCCTGTGGGTTGGGGGAGCGTGAGCTAGCTGTTAGTAGATAGCATGTGCCAACCCCCAGATTTTTAATTTTTGTGTTGTTATACAGTAATTATAACAAACAGCACCAATAAAATGGATCTCCTCGCTATGGATCAGGCACAGTTTTCACTTGCTAGCGAAGGAGGGATCCCTCCATACTACCAGGGAGTGAGGTGAGCGGTGACCTTTCACAGGTCAAGCAGCTGGAGCTCTGCCTCCTCTCACATCCACCAACAAACAGAAACATCCACAATGACAAAGAAAAGGAAATACAAAGAAGACTTCTTGCAAAAAACAAAGCTAAAGTTTAAAATAGAACTTGAAAAAACATAGCCAACCAACAATAAACCAACATCGTTATCTTTTCAAGTTTTTACCTCGCGTCACTAACCCCCTTTTTAAAACAATCAAAAAACTATGCAGGAGCTGCACCAAGAAATAATAAAGTAATTAAAAAAGGACTCCTCTTCCTCAAACCAAGGACAGAGAGAAACTTTGGGTAACTACTTGATGTAATTTTCATTTCATAAAACTGGAGGAAAACAAAGGCCGCCTTTTCATTTGTCCCACGTTCAGTCGAGTGACATGATGAGAAGGAATGGGGTTCAGTCTCAGGGGGCGAGATGAGGGCAGGAAAGAGTGATGCAAAAAGAGGGTAACACATGTAACCCACTGCAGTTAAGGGAGGATGGAGGTATAAGGTTTAACAGGGCCCATCAAGTTTTCTTGTGAATGTTACGCTTAATGCTTGTAATGTTGTAAAAGACGACTTAAAGAGGGACAGTGGGATTCTAAAATCATCCAGGAAAAAAACAAATTCTTCTTTCACACTAGTGCAAAAAAGACATCTTGCTTTTCTTTTTCTTTTTTTTTCTTTTTTTTGTAAACAAGCCTGTCATACTAAAGGGAGGAGGTGAATATTGGAGGACTTCGGTCAGGTGAGGGGCTTTTCAAAGCTAAAAAACAATCAATCTTAAATATTGAGTGGTGGAGGAGGGATTGATAGTGATCCTGCTTAATGTAAAACAAAACAGGGGAGTTTGGGAGGGTTGGGCCCGACATGGGCAGAGCACACCGGATGGTAATGTCGTGGCGTCCTCCTCAGGACACAGCAGCAGCCTTGGGTATGTGGCTGGAGGACAGGCGTGCCAGGGACACCTCCACGGTTGCGCGCTTTCGGGGTCCTCGCTTGGCTGGCGATGCTTTGGAAGGGCTGAGGCCATGGTCCCCCCCTACTGCAGTGACAACAACTCCACCACCAACAACAACAACGCCAACGCCGCCAACGCCGCCGCCTCCTCCTCCTCCTCCTCCTCCTCCTCCTCCTCCTCCTCCTCCTCATCCTCCTCCTCCTCCTCTTCCTCCTCCTCTTCCTCCTCCTCCTCCTCCTCCTGCTCCTCCTCCTCCTCCTCCTCCTCCTCCTCCTCCTCCTCCCCGTTCTTTAACATGGCCCGGCCACACACCTGGTTCACCAAACTGTTGATTTGCTCCTAATTAGAAAGCACAGAAAAAGATACATGTTTAAAGAAGTTACCATTTGCATTTTCTTGATTTATAAATGACCTTGACTAACTGTTAAATGACTCTAACATCATTTGTTCATCTATAACCGAGTCATACGGAGTAGGAATTAAATCATGAATACTGCTAAATAAGCAGTGTAAATCTAGCTGATGTCTCCCCCATCTGGACGGAGAGCGAACTGAACCACAGCTCACCTCATCGTATCGGTACATCATCTTCAGGCCTCTGCAAGACTTGTGCTTCTCCACATAACGCAGGGCACACTCCAGACAGAAGACCACATTGTCAGTCTCCTGAACCACCTGCACAGACGGAAACCCAAACCGAGATGTTACTGTGGGAACCGCACACTCAGATCAGACGCCTCTTAGGACTCAGATACATCAGTTCGATGGTATCAACTTCCACACTATTTTGAAACACGTTGAATTTATTACACAATATCGTGGCATTCAATTTGATAACATCATAAAATTGTCAAACTTCATCATTTGGTTTAGACACTTTAAAAATATTCGGCCATAAAAAGCCCAAAGAAAAAGTCGTCTTGCCATGCGCAAATAAATGGGGACGGTTTTATCTATAGCAGGTCATAGTTAGTAAGTACAGTATATAAACTATGTTTTTGCAAGGTATAATGCAAAACAATGCAAACTGAAAAACTCTTGCAATACTTCTGATTACAGGAATATATAAAACGTGCCAAAGCGCATCAAAACTACTAGAGTTAAAGCATTTTAGAAATCAAGTCCCCCATGTCTCATAACCCCTGTTAGTTAAACTTGTGTGCCCTCTGCTCTCACCATGGACAGGTAGCAGAGATGCTGACAGATCTGGCAGCGTCTCTCTGAGGACTCGAGTGCCAGCCATTTCCCACGGGGCTTCTTGCGTCCTTCCCCGGGGCCCAGGCTGCCGTCGTGGGTGCCGTAGCGGGCTGAGGAGAGCAAACCTGCCTTGTAAAGTTCCTGTCGTTGGCGCATCTCTATGTTCCTATTGGACAAGAAAGCATGTTGCATTAAGTTGGATGCGTTTCATTGCTCTGGGAAAATATGAGGAGTGGGATATCCTCTGATAAAATGAATGTGCAGTTATTAAAATCAAATAACACACACAAAGGAATAGGAAATACAGCATAAAAATACCCTTGCTTCATCAAGCGATTAGTTAAAAGGACGTGCATATTGCATTTTTCTCTTGCAGATAACACTGTACAGTTTAGAATAGTAGTAGTATTTGCGTATATATATATATATATATATATATATATATATATATATATATATATATATATATATATATATATATATATATGTGTGTGTGTGTGTGTGTGTGTGTGTGTACTTGCGTGTATGTTTGCTGCATCCTACCTGAGGTCTTTGAGTAGAGCGGAGATGGTGGAGAGGAGGAGGCCATTGTCCCTCTTGGACTCGGCTGTAGCGATCTGGTACAGTAGCTTCTCCATGGAAAAGGGTTTGGCTATACGACGACATTTCAGGTCCTGCACACAAAATTGGAACACATTACAAGTTATGATTCTCGTTAAAAACAGACTGCTTTTGAGGTTTTATTTCTTTATGTCTCAAAATAAAAATGTCGGCCATTTATTCAAGCAGTTTTATTTCCTTTTTTTCCTCCCCAGAGGTTTGCACACTTTCAAATACCGTTATTTTAACGAGGTGAAGTAAGAGTAAAGCAAGTTGACTGATATGATCCAACAATGCTAATGAGGTCTGTAAAAAAATATTAAACCCTTGGAAGAAAAGGTTGCAGGCAGAGCACCACAGTACGCACATTATATTACCCTTGAGAGCAATCTTTGCTGTGGCTACACATTTCATAGTAATGCCTATGGTATAAGTACTTCCTTCACCATCAATAGTGACAGTAAGGAACATTTTATTTTCCTCTATTACTGCAATAATGAGGTCCAATGGTCCAAAGGCATGCTCATGACCACAACAAATATATAAATGCACCCCACGGGAGACTTATAGCTGCAATTACACGCTGGAGATCAAACTCTAGTTTCTAAGTTTAATATCGAATTATGGTTTCAATCAACTCTACATGAATCAGAGCATTAACTGCCACTGCCACAGGGGGGCAGTGTTGTTAAGCATTACAAAGCAAAAGCTAAATAAACCAAATAAATTGTGTAGAATCTTGAATACGCAGGCTTTTGATCTTGTATTTGTAAATAATATTATTAATAATCATCACCCCTTGTGTCACATTTTGTTTTCCACATATACATAAGTTATGTGCCTTTATTAATTGAACATAGCCCCTGTACCGGTCTGCCCACCCAGATTCATATGCTGACCTTTGCGGCCTGGTAACCCAGGTTCATCCAGTGCGGCGTGGCAAAGTGCACCGTCTCTGACACGCTGTAGCCACAGCACACTTTAGAGACAAAGGCACCGGGGTAGCAGACCACAAACTGGCCACTCCGCTGGACCGTCCGGTAAACCTTGATGCCTTCGTGGCACAGCACCTCTGGAGAGAGCTGGAGGACCAACACATGTGGGGGAAGAATAGCATTACATTTCTGAAACTGTATATTTTTGGTAACCAAGTGGCTTCAGAAAGTTCAGGAAGCACTGACCATGATGTTCTTCTCCAGCATTTCTAGTCCTGGGGTGCCATTGGCCTGAAGCAGTGTATGGACCACCTTGTCCAGCTTAGCCTTCTCCTCAGCAGGGACAGAATACCTGTGGGAGGGAAAACAAGACATCAACACACATGGACAGATTCATACTAAACTTTCCATCACATTAAGGATCAGTTGAATCTGTTGTCCACAGATAGGAGACTTTGCATGCAGTTACTTATCTCAATGGTCCTTTACATGGGAGTTTGGGGAAGAGTTTTCAGTGTACTCTTTATCAGTAATGATGAGGAAAAGAGCCTTGTGAATACTTACCAAATGCAATCAGCACCAGTGTGTAAGTAATCAATAAATGGAAGGCGATTTTGGTCTCGAGACCAGCATGAGGTAGAAAAGACCATGCCAATGTTAAGCCAGGGAATGGTCACCCCTAGGATTAAAGAGAAAGAAACAAGAGCATATGTGATTATTACTAACTGAAAATTACACAATGACAATGTCAGTCAGATTTGCCCTATAAATGCATTTTCTGGAGCAGTTCATTTAATTAGGCTTTGTTTGAGTTTGCTAATGAGCCTCAATGCTGTAGAGAAATGCCTTTACAATTCCTTACCAGGCACAGCACCCAGATGCCTCAGAATAGATCCAGAGTTATTGGGAAGGACAGTGAGGTTCCATCCATGTCTGAGGAAAAGATGAGAGGAAAAGGTAATTTCTACATTATTTTCCATGGATACCAAAGAGACAAGATGGCTAAAGCACCTTGAGGAAGCGGACAGTGTTCCTCTCAGATTCACCATCTGAGATTAATACCTTTTCGGTTAACAGGTCAGGTCTTGCAACACAGGCAAAATATTCTGTGTGAACATTAAAGCGAGTAAGGGTGTAATGAGCTACTTACTTTGAAAATGACTCTGACTTTCCTGTAGGGAATCCACTGCCATGTGTGCTAGTGTCCACCTTCCCACAATGCACTGCCACATGGCTGTCTCTCTGCTCCACAATCCTCCAGTACTCTTCCTGCAAGAACGAAAAGAAAGGAAAGCCAATCAGTGGGAGAATGCAGACAGCACGGTACAGGTTTCAGCTGAGCTTTAGGTAAAAACAGAATAATACCATTTTGAATGAGGTTCACATGAATAAAAACATAAACATCCTCTGAAAGTGACTAATTGTGTCATTAGGAACAAAATATACATTTTCAGACATGCCACTAGAAACTATATGTCGTCATCATTACAATATGATTGTGTAGTATGCCATTAACTACAATTACCACCTAGCATTTGTATGCATCCACCAACCAGTCATGTTGTGGTTATTTAATAACGTTAACATATTCGATATGTTTGAGAAATTGTAATAAATGGCATACGAATCCTTGAGTTATGGCCAGAAGCGTGTTTTGTGAGGTCGCAGTGACCTTTGACCACCGAATTATAATAAGTTCAACCACACCCGCATTAACACTCCTAAAACATCATAGAATATTATGGCATGAAAAGTCATAAAAGGTCATAGTAAATCATAAAAATGTCATACTAAAGTATGCCATAAAAGAGTCATAGAAACCTTCCTAAATGTGACTTCTCGAGGGGTTTCTAAGTCCTTTGGGGACTTTGGACAGTTGGTCAGAAAAAACAAGTCACTTGGTGACCTCACCATGGGCCCCGGGAGCTGTTATAGACTAATCAACCAATTGATGACTCGATAATGAAAATCGTTTTGTAGCCCTTATTTAGCCATGTAGATAATCAGAACTCTTCAGCTGCCTTTATTGGAACCATTGACTTGAAGAACATTGATCCAATACAACGCCTGACAGCGCGTCCTGTGGACTGTCTGTTTACACTCAGGACAAGATGTGAGCGTGCTCACCTCAACCTCAGCAGCCCCTGGTTCCTTGTTAAAGCACATGGTCATGGTGTTCCGGGCTATCCTGAAGAAGTTAGTCAAAGACACCGATTTCCCCTGCAATAAAGGAGGCATTAAACATTATGAGTCACAGCATACAACATGAATCTGAGGAGAAGAGGAAAAAGACACCTCCAGACTTCACTCCACATATGTATGGTGTTACGTCATGCTAGAATAACTTTTGGGAATATGAACCAGGTGCTGGACATCAATAAAAGTACAAGTTTCGCTACATGTGTGAACGAGTCAGAAAGAAATGTATCTCGGGGAAAGCATTATGATCAAATAATTGACATGCACAGACAAATGTATGAACTGTATACATGTGTATGTACTGTGTGTGTCTCTATAAGTCTCCAACTCTGTGCCTCCCCTACAAGCCACGGAAACATTTCCCATGGTTTTGACCCGCTCTCCCATGGACATTCCTGCTACAGAGAAGCTTTGAAGGTTACCATAAATCTGCCGGCTCGGGGCTTTGATACAGACGGACACTGCTGAAAGATGACCTTGCAGATTTCTCATCCTCAAAGTGACAATCTATCTTTCTTTTCTTGTTTTTTCTTCTTCTTAGGTATCCAGATGTTAAAAAAAAAAAAATGAACTGACCTCATTACAATTTCTATTTTTACAAAAGCTGCAGGGTTGTAAAAATAATGCAGTTAAATACGGTAGTGACCCAATAAGCAACACTTTCTTTAGGTGAGTCAGAAGCAGCACTTATCCCGACCTTTCCTGCTGTAATTGGAGTGACACGCACTTTGTTCTCTTGATAGAAAAGTGAAATATAACCTCTTGTCGGGGGCCACTCGTATTAAAAAATGCATACAAATCTGAGCTGTGGAGAAAAGTGATGGATCACTGTCCTGTCAGGATGGTGACAGCCCTTCACATGTCACCACAATAAACAGTGCTTCTACAACTCAGAAGTCTATAGAATGTACTTTGTCTAGTCTGTTTTTCAGAGGGAGGTCATAAAGAGGGATTTAGTTACCAAAGGGAGGTCGGAAGGTATCAAATGAGCTCCACATTTGAGGGGGTGAGGGGGGTGTATCTTCAGTATCTTACAGAAATAATGAATGCTTCATACCATCAGGATATCTTTGAATGACAAAGAATGTGCTCACAAGCTCTTTGCAAATAAATATTGCATCACAATACGAGTACAGTTATTGTGAATAAACACGGGTGGTGTATGTTTTTGCACATGTGGATTTCTACACATACATAAAGACCTGCTTCCCTTTGCACTGATGTGCGTCTTTGGGATACCGGGGCTTGGCAGAGGGATTGTTGAGAGGACTGGGCATGATAGGGAAAGACAGGGTCGGTGAGACGACTGGAGATTTGGATAAATAGCTAAGAGCAAGGGCATGGGCTGAAGGAGAGAAGCCATGGGGGGTGGGTAGGGGGGCCTGGATTAAAGGAGCTGGAGAAGGCGGGGTTTTTTGAAGGGGGCGGGACAGGGGGTGAGAGCTGCCTTCTCTCTGACCTACATTTCAGCCAGCCAGAGTCAACACAGCTGCTAGCAGACAGGGGAGGTGGGAAAACATCTAGTGTGCGAATACACACACACACACACACACACACACACACACACACACACACACACGCACACGCACACGCACACGCACACGCACACGCACACGCACCCATAAAGGTACTGTTCATCAATTTCACATTTACACATACAAATGTGCAAACCGCTAATGTTTTTTTTTTCTATAACAGCTAACAGCAGGATAATGTTACTAAGGACACTGAATAAAAAAGATTTGCAGATAGGGGGCATATGTTGTTACTTTAGAACCGGCACAGTTATATCAAAACACTCACGTGGTGATAATATGACAAGAGTAGGCCGTTTGCACTTCCAGTGTAACATTAGTCTGGATTCAGATAGTTGTGAGATGCAGACATCTGGCTGAGCAACAACGAGGCCTTTGAAGACTGTTTAGGTGCTGACAACAAACTATAAACGGTCTGGAATTTAACATAAAACCAAGACAATGTTCATATTGTTTAGGATTTTAGTTAAGTCATGCCATCATCATCATCATCATCATCTAATCTGGTTCGATTAAAAGGACCAAAACAAACCTGATAATGGACACCAACATACTAAAAAACAAAGTCAAACTATGATAGTTGGCTCTTAGTATAGAACATTAAGTGATGGGGATTTTTCTTTAGGTGTCTTTTTGCTGAGTAGACAAAAATGAAAACAAGTGCAACCATGATTAGGGGGCGGGCGGGCCATCCAGAGATGTTTCTGTATGTCAATGCTACTGCTAATGCAAAGAAGGCATTACTGGAATAGTCATACAGTTATACTGCACGAGTCCTGTGCAAACTTGTTAATTGATGTTTTGATAGAGTTTTGCTGTTCTTAAATGCACCATAATCTCACTTGAAAAGAAAACCAGACAAGAAACACATCTTTTCTGTTACGTTTCAAATATGTTGCATAAACAACAAATGTTTCCTTCCTCCTCACCTTGTTAATACATTTGTGCTGGTCACTGAGAACGCCCCTGTCCTCCTCCTGCTGCTGCTGCTGCTGCTGCTGCTGCTGCTCCTCTCCATGCTGCCTGTCCTCTTTGTCTTGTTTTTCCTGAGCGAAGAGCCGGCGCCGGCCCGCTTTGACCTGAGCCTCGAGCTCCTTCAGACGATGATACACTCCATTGGTGCGGTGGTTCCCCGTCGCCCCTCCCACTATTCCACCTACAAGCCCATTCTTGGGCTCATAGCGTGGCAGCACCAGTGCACTAGGTGCTGAGGAGTCCGAGAGGCCCTCCAGAGGGCCCCGGCGCGACTCCAGATTCTTTTTCTCCTGCAGCACTTCGGCCTGCAGCGTCAGGCGCTCCTCAGCGCTCAGCGAGTCATAGGAGAGGATGTACTGGAGATACGCCTCCTGCAGCTTGGCCAGCCGGTCCTGCGCTGACTTAGGGATGCGCAGAAGGTCGGCTAGCTTGGTCCACTTCTTCAGATCCATCACCTGCTGCATGCCGCCCATGTCATTGATGAGCTGGAAAAAACGTGACAGGTCCACTTCACAGCCACCTGCGTGGAGCAGAAGGGAAAAAGGAAGAGTGAGCTTACAGTGAGACTCCATGAGTCTCACGGTAACATTCAAATGTATCAACAGTGAAATAATCGCCACCTCACGAAGCTATGTGTAAAAATTATTCCGTAGTTTTAAAAAAAACTGAAATAAAATCAGCAAGACTGCCATCTTTGAGCATCTGCTCCTTTGGCAAAACATGTCCTTTCATCCATCCCAGTTCATTTAATTTCTAACTGCCATTTGATCCATCACCTTTCAAAATCTTCTGAACCGTTATTGTGCCAAACGCAGACACAAATTCTGTTAATGTAAAACTGATCTGCTGGGCGCGGTAAAGGAAATCATTTGGAAACAGAGCATGCTGGCTGGCTGAAGCCACAACTCTGTGGCTTCAGCCAGCCAGGTCTCTCTGGCTAACAGTCGCATACCAACTGGGCTAAAATGAATACAGCTGTATATAAAAGCAACAAACACTGCATAGCACATGCCCAACATGAACCAGCGCAAAACTAATCAAATTCAACGACCACATAGGGAACAGAAAACTCACACATAGAGTTTTCAGTCTTAACTGAGCTGTTTAAAGGCTCATAAAATGCTGATGTCATTGTGAGAAATGGAAGGTGAGCAGACAAACTGGAGTTTTTATGGCCCGTCAGGCCCCTCGCCAAGTTATTCCACATTGTTATTGTCATCTATAAACGGGAAGATATAATCAGGCGAAATGCCACTGACACCAATGGAAACAGCAACCTTTGTGCTTCCTGCACAATACAATAAAAGTGCAGGATCCCGGGAAGGTGAAAGGCTTTTTCTTTTTCTTTAAATCATGCATTATCTTCTTTTTATATACTGTATTTAGTTTATCCTTTTCTTATCGTCTACATTCATCAAGCTGTGAAAAGAGAAACGGGTGTAGACAGGGCTGAGAGGAGGCCTCGGTCTGGAATGGGGTATCTGGGTTTAATACACTCCCGTAAAATCGATGTCTCTGGTCCTCTGTGGCAGCCTGCAGGAAGAAACCTGTGGCTTATTGCGGAGTTAATTCAATCAATTCAGGAAGGAGTTTTGTAGAGTAAAATGTCTTGTGTACCACTCACATATACATATGTGTCTGCCCCTGTATGGCTCACTTACCAATGACAGGTGGCTCATCCATGGTAATGCCCTGAGATTTGAGGTGCTTGCGAATGCAGGCTAGCCGCTGCACGTTGGGGCCCCAGCGCCGGCTCAGCATGTGGACCCTCTGCACCTGTGTAACAAAACGCATCTCCTCGCTCAGCTTGCACTCTGGCCTCCAGTCTGTTGGTGGGACCACGCGACACATTCCAGCCACCTCGGCCGGTTCCCTCACCGCATCCAAGTACACCAGGGGGTCCTGGAACTCCCGCGGAACCGGCCGGAAGACCGGGGCGTCACCCAGAGCTGCCCACCCATCTGGCCTGCTCCGCTGGCGCTCCCACTCCTTCTCTTGCTCGCGCTCCTTCTGGCGTGCCATCTCTTTCTCACGCTCCCACTCCTTGTCTCGGTCAGCAAGGCGAAAAGCTGCTGGTTTGAGCTGCCCGGAGTTGTTGGTGGAAGCAAGCAGAGAGGAGGTGTTGGAGGAACACGTAGAGGTTTGTTGGGGGTCTGAGGTAGTGTTGGCACGACTGGGGTTCTGTGGGTGATTCGGGCCTGATGAGGGGGAGGAAGAGGAGGAGTTCCGACCATGAGACCTGCTCTGCTGCTGCTGTGCTTGTCGAATCAACATCAGCTTGCCGGCCGATGCCCGCTTGGGTCGCTGGTTCACCGGCTCCGCATTGGCTGCTGGTGTATTAGGAGGCGGGGTTTGTTGAGGAGGAGGAGTGGGAGGTGGAAGTGGAGTAACGGGTGGAGTGTGTTTGGGAGAAGGGGGTGTGTCTGATTCATGTCCGTTAGAAACTGGAGTGGTAGGGGTGGTGGTTTGTGTGGCAGCTTTCTCTTGATTGGCCGCCTTCTTGCTGCTGCTGCGCGTCTCCAGAGGTGTCGGTTGAAGCTTGGCCTTCTTGGCCTCAATGCCAGTGGTTTTGGCTTTTTGCTCCACAACCCCGGTCCCCACAGAATTGAGGACCACCTCCAGACGCCGCTTGGAGTAACGCAGTCCCTCTCGACCTGGGCACTCCCCTTGCTGGCACTGTCTCTGCCCGTCCTCCTTGGCCAGGGTGTTGTACCGCTGCCCATTTAGCCTGCCGTTGAGGCGGGCGACGGCAGCCACATTGTGCAGCCCATTGGATAGTAGCACCTGTTTGCGGGTTTTTGCATTGCTGTGGTGGGCTGGTGCCGCTGCTTTTCCTGAGTTAGCCAGCCCATTGCTGGCTGCTGGCTGGCTGTGCTGATTGTGATTGTTCGCTGACGATGTTGCCGAGGCGGCGCTGTTGTGTTTGTAGCTGCTGCTGAGTTTGGTTTTCTTGCCCAGTTCTCTCTGTTTGGCTTTGGTGTAGGTGACGTGGCCCTTGGACACGGTGGCTGTGTACTTCTTCACAGTTTTGGACGGCAGTCGGAAGTCGCGGCTCTTCTTGGTACCACTGACCGCTTGTGCCGAGCCCGCCCGCGTCAGCCCGTTCACTTTAGAGACCTGAGAAAAAGCAAGAGAGGAATAAAGATGAAGAAACGTATCGCAATGCTCTCGATCAATCATGGATATGAAGTAATCGAAATATTCTGGAAAACAGGAATCTTCACTGGAAGGGAGGGGGGTTAGCTTACATCTCTGAAAGAATCATGTTTGGTAAGATCTGACTGTTGAACACAAAGTTCAAAATACTATTGCATTAAATAGTAACACGTTTCCTGAAACCTACCCACACACAGATACAGATCTACAATCAGAAAGCACAACAAGAAACACACACAGGGGTGTGGGCACACCCACGCTCCACAATGAAGGGGCCAAACATATTTGTGGAAACCTACACTATTCATTTGAGAACCAATCAACTGTCTTAATGACTATCCTTCCATGTCCAGTACGCATTTGTAAACTGCAGCTCAAACTGCTTTCAACACAAAGGCAGACATTTTGAAAAAAGGATATGTGCAAACCAAAACCACTACATCCCGAGATAAACAACAGTTTATAACGGGTAGATACAAAATAAATTACATGAGAGGGAGAGAAGGGATGGCTCCATGGTTTCTGCTAGCAGATGGCTGGACAGTATGAGGTTGGAGGTGGGGTCATTGGGATGGAATATAATCCCACCCGGGCACATAAAAACAGCCTTTTTTCCCCCTTAAACGCTATGATTCAATTGTTTAGCAAAGAGAGACAGTCAGAGAGAGAGGGAAGAGAGAAGAGAGAAAAGAGAGGAGAGGGGGGGAGAGAGAGAGAGAGAGAGAGAGAGAGAGAGAGACTGTGAGTGGAGTCTTTGAGGCCTCCAGCTGTAGATGTGTTCTCAGTGGTTTGGTACAGTGGTGTCTGGTTATGTGGCTGGCCCACTGGCTACAGCTGTGTGAAGAAATAAGGTCACCCTCTCCCTCAGTGCAAAGATATTTACAGCTGGATCAGCACATATAACAATCCATTGTGTAAAATGTATTTCTGTATAGGACTCCATCTAGCTCCATGACTACATTCCCCACTGCTCCTTTCTTCTGCTTATATTTCCCATGTATGCATTTCTAAGAATATTCACTCCTCTCTCTCTTCCATGTTGTTGTCATGGCCCACTTTCAGCTCTGCCAGTAGTTTCTCATTTCTTTCTCTCCAACGTGTGTACGTGTGTATGTGCGTGTGTGCGTATATGTGTGTGTGCGTGTGTGTGTGTCAGGAGATCTTGTCAAATGTGAGATATTTGGCTGCCGATATCTGAATAGGTTGAGCTGGAGATCTTATTTCTGTAGTTTAAACATAAAGGGGCAACATCGTCCTTTTGTATAGGCGTACAATGTATTTTCAGAGGATATATACTCTTGTTTTATATTCTCTAATATCTAAACGAGGCTAGCAAAGTTGGGAAAGACACACTTGTACATCAGCTATCATAGAGCCCTGATGTCTTAAAAAAAATGTATGATCATATTTTGCTGCCATACATCCACGGTGTCCGTGTGCCTCTCTGTCCAGACCAGCTGGAAGTGAACCACAGAAAAAAGAAAGGAGGAGGGATAGGAGAGATGGAGTTATCAATCACAGTCGGGGCGCCACAGGAGGGAGGTGACAGCCGGTCCATTGACAGGTTTGCCTTTGAAGGGCTCTCGTGTCACACTTGTGTGTGTGCGTGTGTGTGTGTATATGTGTGTGTGTCTGTGTGTGTGTGTGTATATGTGTGTGTGTCTGTGTGTGTGTGTGCGTTCATGTATTGTATTGTGTTCGTCTCAGGTGGCGGGGGGCCGACACAAAGACCAGGCCATTAAAAGATAAGGGGGGACTGAAACCTAACCCTGCCTCCGTCAATCATTCGCCTCCAACACACACACACACACACACACACACGCAAATACACCATGGAAAAACACAGGGTTAGAAGGAGAGAGGGAGTAAAGAATGGGCGTTGAGGAGTGGGGAGAGGAAAGGGATGAAGACGGAGACAGAAAGACAGAAACGGGGCTGCTCAGCAACAAGCACCTCAAGTCACATTATGTGCATTCCTCGCAAAAAAGCTGCACACTGTCACATGTGATTCTACTTGTTATCCAGGAGGTCATCTACCAATCTGACACATAACCAAATATCACAACGTTCAAACTGTTTTATTTAGAAATGTTTCATGAGCCAAATCGATACGCAGTTCAATGTGACAGGATATTAAGTGTTACACTGATGCTGAAAAAGCACCTAACTGCTAAAGAAGCACTTGTCCAGATAGCTACTATATTTCTCCATCCACAGTTTGCTGACAAAGCGTTGAATATGAGAGACACACTGTCATAACCGCTTCCGGCCACAGGAGGGCTCAGTGGACCGGCTCTCTTCAGGGGAGCTCGGCAAGTCTCCATCACTTTTCTCTCTTTAATTATTCGGTCTGGTGGCAGAGAAGGATGGCGAGAGGTTGATGACGAGAGAAAGGAAATACGAAGCAGAGCAAAGAGGCAGGAGCTAGTTTAAATACTTTGCTGGGGAAGGAAAGAAAGAAAGTCAGAGAGCAAGATATATATGGGAAAGGACACGGAAGCTCACTCGTGCCAATAGCCACTGGTAGAGAGAATTTAAACAGAAATGAAAGGAATGATGGACAGAACAAGAAAGACAATGAAGCCATAATGAAAAAAATGCACACGAGCGCAGGCGGAGAGGATTTTGGTCGCATGTGAGGGGGGGGAGGGTCTAGATGACATCATGTGTTGCTATAGCCCAGCTGAGGACTGGCAGGAAGATTTTTAACATCTGCAAGAGCCGGGCCTGAGAAGAAGGGGGGAGAGAGAGAGAGAGAGAGAGAGAGAGGAGAGAAAGTTTAACCCTTGCAAAGCCCTGCTGACTGACAAAGGAAGGGAGATGCAGGAGCGGTTGTGCACATCTTGAATCACATGTGGTCACAGTCAGATTTCTACCTCTTTGTCAGGAAGTTGCAGAAGCTGCTTCGGTCAACCTGAGGCACCACTAGTGGTTTAATGAGGTGCATCCCAGGCACCTCATTAAACACACAGCTACACATCAGGGCTATTTTGTGTTTTCTCCAACACGTGTCGGAGAGATGACCGAAGTGAGGACAAAACGCGTGGCAAGTTGAAGAAATCAGCGATGTTCTCGTTTGTGATCTAGCGAAACCATATACAGCACAAACCTCCTCCTCCTCACTGTGATGCTCTCCGTCACCAGGTGCATGACATTATGTAAACGCCATAACTTTGGGAATATAATGAATGCATGTCACAGCTTGATGGCGTGCAACCCATCCATCAAGTGTTACGGTGGTGCGATGACTATCAACGGGTTAAATCCTGTGCTGAGCTACAAATCAATTCCTATGCCGGAGTCATTTGCCAGAACACCTCGGCAGCGAGGCATAAATCCGGCTTACGCCTTCTTTCCCCTCTGCTGTCTTATTAGGGAGCAATGCGTCCCAGGGCAGGTTGACTGTTAAGCAGCCAGAGAAAGGTCAGTACAGCCTGGCACTAATAACACAATGCAAAAGCCCTTTTATAAAGTAACAGGGAGAGATCTATATACAGTAGTGGCTGGAAAAAGAGGCGTGCTGAGAAACACCTTATTTCATTTTCAAGAAACATTTAATTCCCCTTGAAGTGTTTGTTATCCATTGTCATGTGTAAAAGGTTGGCGTGTTAGGAGGGGGGTTAATTGACGATGGCAGAGGACAGACAACTAAACAAGAAAGAGCAGAGTCCTTTTCAAATGATGCCGAGTCGGCTTAATGGTTTGGCCCTGCACACACCACCTGCGCTCGCTGATCTGTGCAGCTGCTTTGCATCCCTGCTTTTGTTATGTAATTAAAATGGATAGAATCATATTGTTTTATAAAAAGGTCCGGTTATGGCGCATATATTTTGTTGATAGAAGCCACTATTAAATTAAGCAGAACTGAATCACTGTGAATTGAATTATGATAATGCCTCTACCCTTCGGTTTTACACACACAACCCTGAGTTCTTTTTACGGCTACATAATCACTTAACCTTTCATATGGCTTAGCCTGTATTTTCGCAGTGGGTCATGTGTATAAATGTGTGTGAGTCTTGAACACACATGGTTAACACACACACACACACTGTTCATGCTAATTGAAGGGAGAGTGAGAGGGAGAAAATAAATGCACTAATCCTTCCAAATGATTGGAGCCATGTTGTCAAGGGCAAGATCCGTCTCTTTGTCACACACACACACACACACACACACACACACACACAGAGAGAGAGAGAGAGAGAGAGAGAGAGAGAGAGGTAGAGGAAGAGCGATATAATAAAGACTAGTGAGTTAGTGAGGCTGAAGTTTGGCTTGGCAGGCAGTCACTCTCATTGAGTCATTGTTGGTTTTACTGGACAATTCCAGCTACTCTAAAAATCTGAAGCACATGCCTGAGTCTGCATCGGCGGCAGCACATTACAGCAACAATAACACTGGGTAGAAGGTTGACACTCGACAGGAAGGAAAAGGCAGAAATGGAAATAGGAAAGAAGACAAGATAGATTATGAATGAGAAAAGACAGAATGATATGTGGCACCTCAACAGACAGTTTGCTCCTGACTAGCTGACGTGGTCATACGAATGCCACCTCTGCCCCCTTTCTCCCATCTCCTCCTCTTCTTCTTCTTCTTTCACTTTGTGGGGTTCCTTGAGACCTGCTAAGTGCCACACGGAGAGGGAGGCAGGCTTTCACAGGCCCTAGTCGGCATTACTAAATATAGCTGCAGTCGCAGCAGGCCAAAACACAATCATTACTCTCCCAGACACAATAGATGGAAGGGAGGGGAGGAAAGGAGAGGAGAGTAAAAGGAAGAGCTCAGAGAAGACAAGGCAAAGGAGGAAATCAGCAAACAAAATA
The DNA here is from genome assembly GCF_009769545.1 of Cyclopterus lumpus. NCBI lineage: Eukaryota > Metazoa > Chordata > Actinopteri > Perciformes > Cyclopteridae > Cyclopterus > Cyclopterus lumpus. The sequence continues at coordinate 9,404,243 of NC_046976.1, read as the reverse complement.
AAGTAGAGAAAGGGGACAAGAAAGGCACAGGAGTAGTTAGGATGGATCATTGAGAGAAGATACAAAGAGGATGTGACTGATGGGAAAATGGAAATAGGAGTCAAGAGAAGGGAGGATTTCAAGAAGTCAGCATAATGCCCAAACCAGCATGCTGCACCTCCAGCCAATTAATACAGAAAACGCCATGGTAACTCAAGTTATACCACAGCTAATGCAAACCATTCAGCAGCCTTACACATTTTCCCTTTGGAGAATAAGTTCTCTGTATGCTACTGTCACATTTTCAAAGGTCTCCTGAGGAAGCTTTCGACATAATTTCATCCCTTCTCATATGATATCTACCAGATTATGGCGTTGAAATCCCAAGCTGGGGGCTGCTGGCCATACAGTACCTGTTTGCGTAGCTCCTCAGCAGCTCTCCTCGGTGGCAGCCCGTTGGCTGAGCCTCTACTGCTGGCCAGGGCCTGCTGCCTCACGTGCTCCCGCGCCTCCGCCCGCTCCCTGCGCTCCCTCAGTAGGGGCGGAGGTGGAGGCGGTAGAGGTGGCAGTGGGGGGGCTGGCGAATCCCTGCCGTGAGCTCCCGCCTTGGGCCTGGGACTCTCCCTGGTCCCTGCCTTACCGTGGCTGTTGAAAACTGGAGGGGAAAGCAAGAAGAGTCATTTATGATTCATAATTAATCTGGGCGAGGAGGAAATCAAACCCAATTAAGGACAGACATCTTATTAGCTTGAAGTGGTTATTCCCATACTTGAAATTAGATTAGAATTTTGCTGAAATGACATTTAGCAGAAATGGTTTAAGAAGAAAATTGCAGACACCATCTTTAATAGAGCTATATAAGAAAACAACATTGTACTGTTTCTTGACCACTGATCACTGAGTAAGCTTACTGGTTTTAGTTGTCTATCTATATGAAATATACTTTGAAAAATGAAAAAAAGTTTAAGGTTCTTCTTAGATTTAGTACTGTGCAAGGAGTGCAGCGACATGACACTCTGCATTGAAGCTTTGCATGATTCACTGTTGATTTAGGAATGTATAGGGCTAATGTGCACAAGTTTAAAGTAAATAAATAACAACAGATGAAGCCCCTGTAAGGAAAACGGGATATTGTGGAAAGTTCCTATTAGGTAGCAAGGCATGAATATCATTGGACATATACTATGTTTTTTCAGGCTACCGTCTACCTATGCCAATGCCAACATGTGGAAATAAGTCTCAATACCCCCCCTGTAGTGCAGAATGGCATATAAACCCCTTGCACCAAAACCACAACGACCAAGTGGAAAAGCCTGCACAAACATCGGAGTGACAGGGTTTTGGCTAACATATAGGGCCCAATCAGTAAAATATGCAGGATTTAAGGTGTGCATGAGAACGCCTTTATACTACATGCCAAAGAACCTGTTCAAAATGGACGTAGACTCCACCAACCCCCGGCAATGATGTTGAACGGGTGCGAGGTAATTAACAAAACACATTCAATGGCTCCATCTTCAGCTTTAATGAGGCTCAAGTTAAAGTTTCATGGCGTCTTACCATCAACAGGCTTCATGGAAAGAGTGACAGACGAAACGCACAGAGCATTCGCAGCACAGCACGACAACACGCGTGCACATTTTTTTTACATCAGTGCACGCTTCTGTCTACAGAAGATGCTGTGTATGTGTGCAGTGTGTATGTGCTACACTGTATGTGTGTATGCGCTCAGAACCACAAGTGAGCGCCTGCGAGTCTCTCAGGGGCCGTAGCTCGATGAAGAATGAGAGAAATTCTGACATTTTGAGATGTGAAATAAAGCCCAATAAAAGCTGTTTAATTTAGCTCTGTCAATATGGCACATGGCCGAGTGGGAGAGAGAAGCGGAGAGACGGCGTACCGATGAATGGCCTACAATGTAGGGCCTTTCCTGTCTCTGTACCTCCCAGAATAAAATGTTAATTCTATTTCTCCTCTTCCTTGACTGTTCTCCCCGCCTCTCTCCTCCTCCTCCTCCTCCTTCCTAAGAGCCCATATAACTCTGCTCCTGCTGGAGGGTGGCCCAAGCTGCGTATTAAAGTGTCAAGTTTGACACCAATCTTAAAACCACAAAATGTACTGAGGGTGTGTGTGTGTGTGTTTGCTTTTCGTCTCTCTTTGTGCCCGATACCCACCACGGCACAAATACTGTCTCAGCACTGGAGCAATGACCCAGTCTTGCCTGTGTGTTCACTTATGTGTGTAAACGTCTGTGTGGGTGTCCTTAACCCCCTCATCTCTATTGTTCCCTACAAAGCATATCTGCCTATTTCCCCCGTATCTATTTATTTAGCATATCACAGTGAGGGCGGCGAGCTGCTTTGCAAACAGTGTTGGTGTACGAGATAAGAAAGGAGACTACGCTGTCCTCATGAACACAACAAGCCTGGGTTTGTTCAAACAGGTTTCACTATCCTAGTTCGTGCTCCTTATACAGATTTGTGCATATGTACAGTTTTTTGTTTACAACTATAGATGTTCATGACAGAATGAGAGACAACTGTAGGTATCCAAGTTTGTTTTGGGTGGTAGAGACAGTAAGTGAACTATGCAAAGGCAGTGCGCAGTTCTCCAAGAGTTCATTTCAAGCAGATCTATGGGCCTCTCTCCCTCTTCCTCTCTTAATCCCGCCAGTCTCTCTCCTCCTCCACATTCCACTTGAGAGGATGACTGAGCAAAGCGTTCACCTTTTGAACCTTTCTTGCGGCGATTCTACAAGGAGGGAGTTTGTGTGCCGTTGTTTTGTGGGGAAACGCCTGGCTGGAAGGATTGTGTGTCTCTAAAGTCTGCCAGAGAGTGAGGGCCTCCAGGCTAAAAATGGTTTCTCTATTGCTTTGTAAAAAAAAAAGAAACCTCGAGGAGCAATATTATGGATTCTATGAAATGAGTACATGCTAGACCTTATCCACAGCAAAGAAAGTTTCCATCGTATCATGTTCATACACGATTGAGCCTTACAAGCCGGATTTTCTTAATGTGATTGAAATCTGCCTGTGAATTAAGAACATCCGTTTCAAAGACCTTTCTGGATTACAAAAAAAATTGAAATCACTTGATGCATCATACTTGATTTTAATAGTCATCAATCTTGGGATTGGGAATGAGACTCTTCTTATAGGCTCAGTTGCATGCATGCAATTTCCTGAAATGTTGTGCGCAAGTGTGTGTATGTGTATTCAACCAAATGTCTATGTGCCCCAAGGGGTGTACGCATGCTGTCACTCCGCTGTGTGTGTGTGTGTGTGTGTATCGAGGGTCCCGACCAGCTGTTGCAGTGCGTGCATAAACACCTTGTTAGGGCTTAGCAAGTTAAGTGTTAATTGGGGTGGAACGAGTTGATGTGCAGCTATGCTATCCCATTATTTATTATTATTATTACTTATCCTGTCTCTGCAGGGGGAAACAAGAGTGCAAACTTGGGAAATTGATCACGTTCACACGCAGAAACAAGCACTACTAGTCTGTCCACTGACTCTCCTTCTGTGCTCCTGTTTGGCCAAAGTTTTTCTCTTCCTTGGTTGCATTTCTCCATCAATCACTCACAAAGATGGATATCTAGTTATCCTGCTGGTGCATTATTCTTCACTCTTCTTCTTCCTTTCCCCTCATCTCCTTCTTCATCCATCTCTCTCTCTCTTTCTGTTTTTCTCTGTCAACTCCTTCTTCTTCTCCTCATGGATGCATTTCCCATAAAGCTCTGTGATTATGTAGTCAAGGAGAGCTCCAGTCCTGTCCTTACCATGCCCGTTGAGCGGCTGCCTGGTGGGGTGCTTGCCCTTGCGGGGTGTCGAGTGGCAGGAGGAGTAGGCCGACACCTGGCTGTTGCTTCCCCCACCTTGAGAGTGGATCCCACTTCCGTTCCTCACCACCTCCACCTCCTCCTCATCGTCCTCCAGGTCCTCCTCCTGGGAGCTTCCGAAGTAGGCCATGTTGCTGGGCAGGGCTGATGAACCTGAGTGCAGAGAGATGCAGGAAAGCAGGAGAAAGGGTAACGAGACAGGGAGATGAATAATAAAGAGGTAGGTTGGGGGAGGAGGAGAGCAAGGAAAAGAAAAGGGAAATAATTACAATTTGAAATATGGGGCCGGCACTGAAAAACACAGCTTTACTGTAATTCTGCTTCCCACTCAACATCTTTGAGACCCCCAGCAATCCACAAATGGGAAAAAAATCTATTTTTTCATTCTAATCTCTGATATTACAGATGAATCAACATCAATATGCGAGTCGTGAAATATTAATGTAAAAATAGAAGTTGCTAAAGCAATTGTGAATAATGGTGATTGTGCTGCTGTTTTTTTCATCTGTCATTATCCCAGCTGGTGGCCTATTTAAGCTTTGAGAGCCGCGCCGCACATCGCGGCCTTGATTGTTGCATTTGCACACACATACTAAAAACACAGACATAAGGACACACACACACACACACACACAGCACAATGTTCAAATGGTTTGCAAAGCTATGATAGTTTCACTTAAATCAGCATGTATACTGCATCTGACTTAGGCTAAACCTCTATTATCCTCAAAATCACTTCTTAATTCTGATATCTATGGATTTACCATTTACCTAGTGACCTTGCCTTTATTTTTGGTTTCTTGTTGCACTGTTTTGCAAATGCCACTGCAAGAGATTAGTAGAAGTCGTGGTGGCTCTAGCCAAACACGTTGTATAAGTATAATCAGTGCAGAAGGAGAAGGAGGGGATGAGAGCAACATATTATGATGGCTAGAGCTGAAGCAGAGCACTGGGAGCATGCAACAGGTCGGCTTTCCACAGAGACTCTTGAAGCCGACTTTTGAGTTTTATTGAGAGGGACACATATACTGAACATGTGCTCAAACGTCTAACTCTGTCAAAGACTTACTTTAGAAAACCAAACAGTCACCGCTAAGCCAATCCCAAATGTGCCTCTTTAACACTTCGAAACATGAGAACAGTCAATCTCTTCCCCCATTGGAGAAGAAAGTCGGCAGTCCCTCTCTTTCCGTCTTTCCGTCACACTCGATCACTTTCATTGTCGTCTCTGAGAAATCTAGCTCAATACGTGCTAGAGCGAGGTGAATGGTGTTTGGCAGTGGATAGATAGCCTATAATGTTACATCAGTTAGCTGAATGTAGACACACACACACACACACACACACACACTCATAAAAGGTCATAAAGCCCAAAGCGATGTTATTAAATCTCATAATGTTGCACTCGTAAATCAGTGTGCAAACAGCTGCTCCACTCATACAGATGCAGGAATAAAACAACTGCGTGTGTGGAGTGTAATCAGTAGCGACGGGCACGCATAGTGTGCCTCGCTGTGCTTCCAGCGACAGCGTCTAAATCTTCACAGCAATAGGCTGATCTTTGCCGTAAATGAAACGGACCAGGAGAACGCTACATCGCTCGTGAGGGCGCTTGTTTGTACTGAAAGCTTCTGAATGGGCTCGCTCTGCAAGGCCAGTGACGACGGAGAGGAAGAGAAGATTTGTGTAGCCGCCAGCCTTCTCTATGTTAGCCATGTAATGCTGAGAGATAGATGAAGGAAACGGACCGTTCTCAATAACATAAGCCTGTGTGTGTGACAAGAAAGGGGAGGCACATTGACTAATAGTTAACTGGAATGTGTGGTTATGCAAACATCCTCATAGCCTTGATTATATTGAGTTGTTTATGAGGGGGAACCCCTGGATTTCATTATTCCTTTACAAATCGATTGCATAGCATGAGCAACTACTGTGGTTTTTATTACCCGTATAGAGGCCATGGTGTTTAAAAGGGCATTAATGGGATGCATGATTATAAGTCAATTAAATGATGTTAAGCCTCTGAAAAACTGGCTGAATTTAACAAGCCTGCATTAAACTATACAGAGCAGTTAAAATTAGGAATTAGCCAAGCCAATTATTTAATTAGCACAATTGTTTAGGAGGATGCAGAATACTTATCTTAGAATGTATACATTGACTACTTTAGTAAGGGGTGTAATACAAATACAGAGATAACACAAGTATGACATTAACATTATTATATTTTCTTATGGGCTTAAAGAAAGAATATATCTTAACATATATTAGAATAAGATAGAAATTAGCAGCAAGACTTCAAAGCAAAGCTTAGAGAGAATAAATGAATGAATGATTGTTTAGTAACCAGTCTTTAGTAAACAAGTGTATATACACTCAATACATAAAGGATACGGCTGAGAGGGATACTTTTGATTATTTGAAGTTACAAGGTACTTATCAATAATCAGTGTATTACCAGCAGATGGCCTTCTGCTTGCCCAGTTTGGAGAAACAGACAGGAGTACTGGCTCAGGTGCAAAGCAGTGTACTGCGGGACAGGAAAGCAGCAACACGTGTTTTGACCACCTAAAACAAAGGCTGACTTAAAATAATTGATATTTTTAGATCCTTTAAATAGCCTAGACTGCAGAGCAAAATAAGACAATAAAGTCCTCAAGGGAACACTGGAGCGTGAAAGCTCGAAAATCCCTATTCTTTTATGACCAACAAACTGCTGCTAGTCTTCTTAAATTACATTGATTTGACAGATTACTTTATGCTTCTTTGATTTGAAGATAGATTAATTGTCATTCTTTAAGTGCACTAACAACTATTATTGGCCTGTCGGGGGACCTGTGGTTACCACGTCACATCAAATCTATTTTAAAAGCTTATTTTATATTTCCTTCTCGTATCAGGCATTTACAAAGCACAAAAAAACAGAGCCTGGTAATAATAAATGTGGTTGTGCTTTGGATCACACTTTTCACTCAGCAGCTCTGCCAGTTTCTAATTACCTCCTCAGAGAGCCGGAGAATATCTGTAATAGCAGCAGATTCCCTGAACAGATAATAATGGAGTTTTACCTGCTCTCTTTAACAAAATAGTAACTGTTCAACAACAGTGAAATATGTCTGTCATATAATCCATAGTGGCCCACATGGTAAGGCCCGTTTCTTTGCAGGCAGGCCATTGGCCAGTGTGTGTTTTTGGTTTCTTGGCACACAGCATCTTAAGTGGTTGAACCTGTGTAGTAAAGTACAATCTTCTGGCTTTTAACCAGCACTCAGAAGTTTGGTGACTGCAGCACACCTCCAAGCATGCAGATACAAAAAGCCACACGGACACACACACACACACACACCTCGTTTATCTTGGCGACAGAGCAAACGCTCCTCTCTGAGACCAAACAAACACACAGAGGAGGCACACATACACACGACCCAATCAGCTTCTAATGACTTGCTTCATTAGCTAAATGGCTGTAATTTACTGCTCTGAACAGGGGTCAGAGGGCCAATGGCAAACAGACCACAGGGGCACCCATGGGTAGAAATGGAGAAAAGAGTGTGTGTTTGTTTGAGAGTGCAGGGAAGTGGGGATAAAAATGGTTAAATATATTAGAGGAAGTGTGCGTGCACCTTAACAATACTTCTGGAAACAAGTTTCACAGGGTAGCTTTCAGGATTTAGGAAGAAAAGCAATCCTTCATTCAGTTTTACACAGAGTGTGAACGTGAGAAAGAAAATATGAGATGTGGAGAAATGTTTTGTTTTCAGGCTGCAGGAAGAAGCAGAACGGTAGAAGACAAGGACCAGACATACAACAGAAACAGATGTAACAACAGCACAAATCTAATATATTCAAGATGCCCAAAATAAGACTTCCGAGGCTTTGGGAGAGACGGAGAAGAGGGGGTAAACAAAGAAAGACAAAAACACAGATCCAGCAGTCCAATTCAGTCCACTGCCATCCCAGCTACGGGAGTGGCTGCATAATTACAAACCCTCCATTCTCTGGCTACCCTCTTTTGTCCCCTTAACTGGAACTGAAACAATGAAGACAATTTAAATAGTCAATCAGGAGGCTTTAGCTGCCGTGGGGACATGTGCACGTGCTGACTTAGAACAAAGTGCCACATGTGTGAACAGGATGTGCAAGAGACCTTTTTTTAAGGGAAGGTCAGAAAGAGAGAGAACTGTAGGTTCTCTGGAGCGGAAAGTTATCTTCTACAGCTGAGCTCTGACCAACTGTTCATTAGTCAACAGTGGAGAATCAGAGAGCTTTGTATGAGAGACGGAGAGGTTTAGGGATTACTTCACCCAACTGACATTGCTTGATGTAAAAAAAAAAACATTAACCCCATAAACAGTGGCTGTGCACTCCGTTGTAAGACCAACTTCTGCATCATGAGTGACAAGTAAGTCACAACTCTCCTTACACAGTTTCCAGGCTTTAATCAAATAGCTATCACACATTAGAGAAAGAAAAATACTGTAACCCCTTAGGGAAATTCGGTTGTCACAGCAGCAATGCACTTGAGAGACACATGAGTAGCTGTCAGACTTGAAATCCTGTTCCCATGAGTGAAAATGTGCTCCTAGTTAATAAATACCATCAAACATAATCAAATATAACAAATCCAGCTCCAAAGATAGAGGTCCCAAGCACAGTTCCCAGCAGTGGCAGTCCTTTCTTCAAAAACCAGATGTGAAAAGCCCACATTTGTCTCATATGTGTAATCACGTACTGAGGTCTTTGGTTCACGAGGTCAAGGATGGAGGTTATGCAAACTGGACTTGCTGAACCTGAGAGAGAGGCACCAGGCTGGGGCTGGCAGGCATGGAAGAAGGCCCAGAGGGCAATGAGGTGAACACATATATGTGGTTCACATATACGGTGCTGGCATACTGGAGCACGCACACAAACACAAACACACACACACACAAATCTATTATTATCTCATCTATGTCAATGTGAAAAATAATATCATGAAACAAACAATGCCAGATATTTATTGATGAATATTTTAAAGATGCACAAAAACATCAAGTAAGGGGGCGACCACTACCACTTAAATGTTTACATGTAGTTTACATGTAGTTTACATCGATGACGGCAATCATTCCTGAAAGATTGTGCTGTTTACTTAAATAGTGAGTAGCTCAATTTGGAATGAAACCCTTGGATGACTTGGAAAACCTGGAGCGAGCCCATTCTGCTGCTGTCAGTGCTGCCCCCAACTGGCCGACCGCATCACTACACCCTCTATGTTACCAGAGGCAGACAGAGCCAGAGGCAGACTGTCTGGCTACCACCCAAATGGCTTTCTCCATGGATATAAACAGAGCAACTACAGGCCTGGACCACACATAAACACCATTCTGAGAGCACAGGCACGGACTCAAACTCAGCTTGTGTGTGTGTGTGTGTGTGTGCGTGTGTATGTACGTGTGTGTGTGTGTGTGTGTGTGTGTGTGTGTGTGTATGTGTGTGTGAGATCGCAGGTGAGAGAGAGATGAGCAGTGAGATAAATACAGAATATAGGCCCTAGACAGTGTAGGTGGTGAGCATACATAATGTGCATCCTTCCAAACACAAGGAATAAATCTTTTTTTTGTTTTTTTGTTACTTCTCTGTCCGGTTACTCTCACGTTGCATCACAATTATTTCCTCTGATACAGCAGCTACCCAGTTCATTAATGTGGGGGGTAATCTCGCCTATATCAAACGTGGATGCAAATGAACACAATTATCATGCATAATAATGACAAACTCATTCTGAAGCGGATAAGACATGAAGGATTTAAAGCTGTAAAGTGAGCAACAAAAAAGAAACAAAATGTTGTGAGAGCTGAACTTTTGTTTCACTCCATATTTTAACATCACGACTTAAAGGGAGTTATTTATTAATCTAGATTGTTTTGGTGCGAGTTGCCTAGTTTTGCTCATAGCACAAAAATATATATAGATTTGAAAAACTCAATGGCAATCTCTCTTTCCAGAAGAAATTACCCGGTTACTCAAGATAATCTACAGACCTTTTGTGAGCAGTTTCATGTAGGAGCTATTTTCTTTCAACTATAGAGCCAACATGAAGCTGCTCAATGGAAGAATATGCATTTTTGATTTTGGGGTGAACTGGCCTTTTAAGTAGTGATTTCCCTATATATTTTTTGTTGCTCACTTTACAGCTTCAAATCCGTCACGTTTTAACTGCTTTTATGTAGCTGTCAGAATGAGTCATGATAGAAGCCTTTTGCGTATTGTTTACCAGATAAGAAAAGCAAACATCGTGAATGTTTGACCTGCAGATCCCAGGATTCACCACTGATAAGGATTCAGGGTAGAAATGTTGCTGAATGTGCCAGCATTACTTCAAAAAATAAGTCCAAATTGAAAAGAAAAAATTAGAGGGATAATGGATTGGACATTTCCATAATATAGCTAGAGATCCTGACATTTTGATAGCAGACATGAAGCCAGCCTCATGTTTGTGGCGGTCAGATCACCAGAGAGACATGTATCGAGATCTTAAAGGGGATTTGGGGTTTCAGAGGATATCAGAGACTTGAGTCCCTTTGAAAAGATTAACCAGGCTAACACAGTTGTCCTTATAGGCTGTGACACACACACACGCACACACACACGCACCATTGGTGAGCATGGATTTGCACTCACGCACACGCTTCAACACACACTGACACACAACCTCAAGGGCTCGGCTGACATTCTCCCATGTCCTTCTCTTGGTAAGGGTCTCTGCATATGGGTCACATGAGAGGCCAAGGGGAAAAACAGAGCAGAAGAAGCCCGCACAGGAAAATATCATCCTCGCAGCATGGATAGTTCATAGACACACACACACACCTATATACATATACGCAGAGTTAAACTAGATCTATAAATACAACAGTAAAGCAGGGAGCGGCAGAGTGGAAAAAGCTCAGTGGAAAACCATTCAATCATTAGCTTAGCAGCCTAGCTCTAAAATAAGCATTAGTAGGGCAGTATAGTACAGAAGACCTTGTACACACACGCGCACACACGCACGCGAGCACACACGCACGCGTCTACATACACACACACACACACACAAAAAAGCACTATTGCTAACCTTAATTATAAAGAGAGAAAGCAGCAAAACTGAGTCAGGACCAGCCACCTACACCTCATTAGGCTACCACTCCACATGGAAGGCTGGAGTTAGTTTAGCACCCAGAGCTCAGAATAATCTCAACTTCAAAGTATATGGGACATTATATCATTAGCTTATGTACCATCCTGGCCTATATCTGCAAACCAAAGCCCATCTCACCAAGGGCTTCAGTCGACTTTAGCAACCTCCAATTATGCGCTCTTGAATGAGCCCTGTAAGGTTAAAATGGCGTTCCATATTGGGAGCATTCTCGTCAGAATAGCAACGTATAGCCATCACGTCCCAACAGATTTTAATCTAAATTCAACTCTCCTGAGTCTTTAGCCTACTTTGTAAGACGGGCAGAGGTTAATGATGATAACAGTAAATTAATCTGAAGCGAGGGGTTTTGTCTTCCAAATGAGTTCATTCTGGCTGTGAGGACATGTTCAAGAAAAAGAAGAGTGAGATGTTATTAACAAAGGATAAAATGAAGATAGCAAAGAGGAGTCACGACCAAGGTTGTTTGAAAAAAAAACAAAAAAGCACCTAAACTTTCTTTATTATTCAGGCCTTGAATGCGTCACTCACTCGCCTAAAGGTAGACCTTATGATTAAATGAAGTGTCCTGTGAAGGGTCATTGAGTGTCCTCACATCGTATGTGAAAGTCTACCTATATAAAAGGACTTGTAGTAGACTAGAGAATGGGGTTGTTCAAAACATCTATCGCACCTTGTAAAATCAAAACAGGCAGAAACTATGCAACAATTAATTATCCATGCGGAGAATTAAGAAAGCAGACATGATGTCTGTTCCAAGTTAAAACAATTCATAGTATATTTCGGCCCCTGTGATTGTTATGGTTTCATTTTAATTGAAGAACTGTTTCACAGTCGTGTTGATAATGTTTTAGAAAGACGATTCATAGGTTTGGATCTAAAGAGGATACACTTTTTGCAGTGTCCTGGCAGCGTCAACAGAGCATAGATCATAAGTAACAAGAATCCTTCATCAACTCCAAGGAAAAGGAGGTTAAGTTACTCCGAGTGGGCGGTTCACACACATGCACGCGCACACACACACACTAATTACTCCATGGCTTTTACAGTTCACTTGACATCGAAGGTGCTACATAGTGTCGATGAACCTCTGTAGTGTTTGTAGTGTGCGGCCCCTGACTGTGCGAGTACTGTATGCACTAACAGCTGCTGTGGTAGAGGGTGATAGGCAGGGTGTTAAGGAGACAGATAGTTGTTGAAAGGTAGGAGGGGGAGATGTGTACGCTGATGAAATGCAGGATAATCTTAGCCCTGGGCAAGTGCACAGCTATTTGAAGTATGCGTGTGTGAGTACGAGTGAGTGTCGGGTGATCAAAACCCGACTTAACAGAACTAACTATATGTGCTCTTGAATTGCTTGTGTATGGGTCTCTGAGTGCGTCTAAAACCAAAGTTTGAGTTTCTCTTTAGACCTTCGTATGAGACAATCCATCTCGGCACTGGACTGCATGGACTGTTGACAGGTCTTGGAAATGCTGGGTGTGTTCATAAGCTTGCAACTAGAGGCTTACACAGCTCAGGCCTATCCAGCGACAGCCAAACAGTAGCAAACTGTTGTCCAGCCTCTGAAACCAATTTGTAGTTTGGCTTTCTAGCAGAAACCCGCGTCCTGGACACACATTAAAACCTGTAATACTAAAGCAAGATGTATCTGCAGCCTCCTTGCTCAACAAACATCCCAGTGTGCCTACCGCTGCTTGTGGGTGTGCATGCAATTATGTCTTCATCTGCTCCGTTGTGCCGCGTCTTACCTCTGAGGCAAAGGAAGGTGAGAAAGTCCTCCGTCTTGGGCTTGCGTCTGGACAGGTCCTGAATGGACAAGAAAAGGGATGAAGAGGAGAGCGATGACAGGGACGTTGAGGGCACAGTGGCCAGGGCGGTGTTCAGGCTGCCTGGTTCGGCCACCTTGACGGGCGTAGTGCTGGGCGAGTTGGGCTGCGACTGGGCAAACTTCCTCTGGGCCTGGAGCCGAGGTCTGAGAGGGGGGGAAAAAAAGAGAAAGGAAAAAGAGATTAAGTACCCAAGATGTGGCGACTGTGGGTCAGTGGTTAGCAGGTCTGTCTTTCAATCAGGGGGTTGGCGGTTCAATCCCCGCCCTAGTCAATGTGACCTTGAGCAAGACACTTAACCCTGAATTGCTCCCTGTAGCTGTGTCTACGGTGTATGAATGTAACATGATTGTAAGTCGCTTTGGATAAAAGCGTCAGCTAAAATGACATGACATGACATGACATGACATGACATGACATGTAATGTAACATGTCCTATTTGATTACAGCTAAACACAACAGTGTGTACTCCACAGCGGTGAGCCAACACGACAAAGAGACCACCAGGACTGCTTAAGATATTAGGAAAGTTAATACATTTTATCAGATTTGATGTTCAGGTCTTATAAGATAAATCAAATTGATTTCATCACAAACACACACGCGGATACCTCTACATTAGCACAATGTACAGTATTGTACACCTGGTAAGTAGTGATGATAGATCCCCATCCATCTCAGTGGAATACAAAGTAGTAAGCAGCCGATTAAAATCCTACTTTTGCTTTTTTTACATGCACGAACACACACCGTTTTCATCGCTGTGGCCCGATGGCTATTGTCTAACTGTGGAGTGGATTGCAGAAACAATTACCCTGTAGTGAAGGATTGATCACCTCTGTGTGTGAGCATTTGCACATTAGTTCAGAGAGGAGTGGGTGTGAGCCCATCATGGATGACACACTCCCCAGCTCACAGTCAGTGAGTGTTTGGATGCTTTTGCATGTAAATGAGCGAGCACACACACACACACACACACACACACACACAGTGAAAGATAGTCAAGCTGCCAGACAACACGTTCCTTCATCTTTTTGTATCTCTGTATGTCTTCTCTCTTTTTACTTCCTTCTCACCTTTACACCATTATATTTTCTACTATTTTCTCTTTCTCCAAGTTGCACGTATTATCCTCTGTGGTGCACAAAGCCTTTGAGATGTCGCTCTCATTTGTCTCTCTGCTTGTCTCTTTTCTCTCTTTATTTCAGTGTGCCTCAGTGGAGGCAAGAGAAGGAGAAGAATATTAAAGAAGTGGGTGTCTGAGAGACTCACACACACACACACACACACACACACACACACACACACACACACACACACACACACACACACACACACACACACACACACACACACACACACACACACACACACACACACACACACACACACACACACACACACACACACACACACACACACACACACACACACACACACACACACACACACACACACACACACACACACACACACACACACACACACACACACACACACACACACACACACACACTCTTCACCCTAACATGTAATGATTTAGGTTATGGGGTTGTGCATTGTGTCTTCAAACGGAATGCGGGTCCCCACAATGGGAATATGTCCCCACGAGACAGATAAAACTGTCTCTCACAGACACACAGGCCTAGACTACCAGGGGTCACATGAACCAGCAAGTGGCCTCAATCGATTAGTGCTGCTGTGTGTGTGAGAAGGACAGAAAGCTGTGATAGAAGCAATGTGATATCCTGGTATTATTTGTCAATTTGCTGTGGACCCGATTAAAGTAAGGGAAGATAGGATCATGTCTGGAGAACACCCACAATGCATTTGGCGCAGAGCTCCGATTACACTTCAATCAGAGAACACTGTGGTGTCAAAACGTGTCAATTTCCCGCCGTGACATGGGTGTAAGCTCAATATGTGAGAAATTGAGGGATGATTGAACGCACAATGCCGAAGCGCTGCATTTGATGCGAGGTGTGAGAAAACTGAGCAAACAGCTGTTTGCACACGCCCAGTTTGTTTACAAATCCAACACTCCGTAAACAAAAGCATGTGACTGTGATCAGCTCGGCGTTTTATAAGCTGGAATGCAATAGTACAAAAAATTATCCGCGTTTACACAAATCTGATTGGCTTTGATTTTGAGTCTTCAAAACATCCACCACACTAATCGTTCAACGAGATTTTTTCTCTGCGAACAAAAGAATACACTTTTATTCTCCAAATAAATGTGGCAGTGAAAAGTTGAATCACTCATTTTACAGGTATTAAAGTGCTGCCTTATTTCGACATGCACTTAAAAGCTATGTGCATAAAGGATGTACCGTTTTCCCCTGGTATTACAGAACAAAGAACACGACAATTCAATAGGCAAAACCACACAATAAGGTGTCACTTCACACACAGCCGGGATTTACTTGCAACATGTGGAGAAAAAAGGGACAGGGCAAGAAGATAATAAGTATTAAGATACAAACAATGAGTGGAAGAGAGAAATAAAAACAAATCAATACAAAGAATAGCAAATGAAACAGACAAAGGCAGTGAATGAACCAATGAAAATCAAAAACACATTCAAGGCCAGCTGGGAGGCTTTCGCATCAGGGAACCGGCCCAGATCAGAGTACACTTGACCCCGAGCAGCGCACACCAATCTCATCCTCTGAGCTGCACGTCCATGAGTCATAACACAGGAAGGCAGGCAAGAGGTGTGTTCTCGTCTTCAAAATATAAAACAACAGTTTGCGTGGGCGGAGAATCTTGCGATTGGGTGGCACTTTCCCATGCCGTAGCAACCACATGAACAAATGTCACATTGATGGCGACGCAAGTGTACGATAGTACGGAGCAACATTATTCATGTGGGAGCTGAGAGGCGGGGCAATGGAGGGAGGGGGCAAGCGTACGCCAGCACGGCACCAATCAATAAAGGCGTTACAGAAGAAGAGTGTGACAAACAGCTAGAGAGACAAAAGGATGAGAAAGGTGTGCTCCTCCTCCTCCTCCTCACCAACAAAATCAAACACTTCCACATGGGCACACATGCAGAGACACAAAAGATCCTAATACCCCTGCCTAACCAACTTCCAGTCAGTCCTCACGAATTGACCTCATCATGCACACCATAATAAAAGTCTACTTCTGTTGTGACCACGAGGGAAACGGAAGTGCAGAGAGGGAGGAGGCCAAAGCCACAAAGTGAGATGAAGTGATGGAGAGAAAGGGGGATGTGCAGATGGATGCTGGGAAAAGAGGGATGTTTGCGTGACTACAAGACAGGGACAGATATCGTGTGTGAGAAGAAGACACGTGATGGAGATGGGAAGGAAGTATCGAGGTAAGGAAGGACTCACAATGTACACAGAGATGATGCAACCAGAGTTAAGAAACTATAACCACAAACATGCCTCACATGCTTCAACATTTGACTAAAGACGGAAAAGCTTTCAGCGTCAGTGTTCGTCTACTGTATGAGTACATGCATGTGTTTAGACTTTAATGGGTCTTTAAGAAACAATGATTTGTTACACACTCAAAACTCTCGTTAAAATACAAATATATCAAGTCATTTCATATTAATAAGTATGTCCTAATGCACAACGCTTTTCCATAGACTTTACTGTGAGCATGTGGGAACACCTGTATGTATGCTTGGCTGCGTAACGGTTGCTGTGCTCATGCACGGTTCAAATGTGCAGCAACCCGAAGCCGATTCACCATCCTGTGAATTTAATGGTCTGCAATTTAATAGTGCAAATGGGGGAGCAATGTAGACTAAGCTCAGCTGTGCTATGAACACTTTCTAAATAGTAAGCAGAGATGGAGCTCTCCATAAAAAGCCTCTTTGGTAAGCTAAACTCTGGATAGTTGTAATGCTCTGGCCTAAGATAAATAGGATCCTATTTAGGTGCAGAACAAATAAATTGTTTGACAACAGAAATAAAGCCCAAGCAACTGTGCAAAAGAATGGGGACAGAGACAGATGAGCTAATAAAGCATTGTGCTTACTACATCCCGCCTAGACAGTCAACCAGAGTCTCTTTAGACGGGCCTCAGGTTTCCCTTGGACTCTGTTATCTGTTACATACTGTATTAACTAACATGGAAGATATGCTGGGGGCAGTCTGACAATCACTGAAAATACATTTCTGGTTAGAAGTAATCTCTAGTAATTGGACTAAATTCTCTTTATGTACATTTCTATGTATAATCAGTTGTTCTTTCTCTTTTTTCGTGCTAACAGCAAAGATGGGGCGAATAAAATAGGTAATAAAAACCGATCTGCTTTACTGATGGAGGGATAATGAAGGGTCTGGCAGTGAATCCACAGGCGGAGCAATCGAAAAATAAAACCCTATCACCTTACATTATGAAAACTGCAACTTCAGTAACAAGTAATTACTATAAACATGACGGAGAGCTCTCTTCCTTGTTAACTGTGCGCCCGGGTGGCAAAACAGAATTGCTGTTCTCATCACCATTAAGAGGTGTCAGGAAATTAGAGTATGAAAACAATTATAGTTACACATATTTAACAAATGTGTCCAGAAGTTATGGATTGTCCTCAAATATGTCAATGCTGAGGAGACAGTCACACACACATGAGAAAGACTTGAGTAGCGCGCACGCGCGCACGTAAATAATGAGAAATCAGCATGGGAACAATTTGCAATGACATGACTCGTGTTACCACTGTGCTTTGGGCTGAGTGGTAACGTGAGCCTCTGACTTAGCCCTCTGTCTGCCCAGAGGAGGGCTGCCGGTGTGGGAGTGAGTGTGTCAGCCAGGGTACAATATGTTCCCAAGCGAGTTGAGTTATAGTATACTCATAGGTGTAGTGCCATGGCAGGTAAGTGAAGCTTACATGGGTAAAATTAGACTGATTCCCCCGATTGAAGAAGAAACGCAGGGAGGGAAAAGAGAAAACAGAGATCCAAAAGCGGAAGAAAAGCAAAGAGATTACAGCAGGATGTCCCCATTCATCCCCTTTTAATCCACCTTTCATCCATCCCTTCCTCCCTCCGTCCCTTCCTGCCATCCCCCAGCCATCCCCTTCAAAGGGCTCGTCTAATGTCTAATATTACACATGCCACCCTAGATGCTAGGGCATTGATTATCTCCGGGAGAGACTGTGGGAACATTTTGACGATCCTGTCAGCCAGCAATCCCGGGAAAGAGCGAAGAAGAAAGGGAGAGGATAAAGGGCCATTTGTGATTTCCCTCTCACACATCAAATGAAAAATGGGAAGGAGGTGGTGATGAAGGGACACAGGGGCAGAGAGAAAGATGAGCTACAGCTTCTTTAATGTATTTCACTCAGCCAAAGCCAGACCACCGTGTGCTCAGGCACCACAGTCGTGAACAGTTGACAGAGATCACACTTATGCACACGGACCCTGTCAATCAAAGACGTCTAGCTCCCATCTTCACTCTCCATCTTATCAACACCTTTCCATTGATGGCCGTTTCCATGGGAACTACCTTGATGGCACTTGTGGTCATCTCTATTGATGCTATGTTGGCAAGCATCCACCCTGCTGGAGTGTCA
Organism: Cyclopterus lumpus; assembly: GCF_009769545.1. Classification (NCBI taxonomy): domain Eukaryota; kingdom Metazoa; phylum Chordata; class Actinopteri; order Perciformes; family Cyclopteridae; genus Cyclopterus; species Cyclopterus lumpus. The sequence continues at coordinate 9,385,863 of NC_046976.1, read as the reverse complement.
CCGAGCAAGACACCGTCTACCCACTTGATCAGTAACGGACTCTGATCACTTTTCCCAGTGGAAGAAGCCAGAAAAAACAGAACTTATCCTTCATACTCAGTCAATAAGTCAACATATGTCAGTGGAGGACAAGAGTATCATAAATAGAAACTTCCAACCCTGACTGGCTCCTTAGACCAGTGTACTGTCAGCCAAAGCACATCGGCAGGGTGCAAGAAACTAGATGACTAAGCACATGCGTGTATTTAGACCTGACAACAGCTGATTTATTAAACAACTCATTTGTGATTTAAACTAACGCAAAATACCGTAAGTGCCAATTGTAACCATCAGGTGGGACTGATGGTTAAAAAAGCAGTCTCCCATGCATGTTTGATTTATTAGAAAAGCTGCTGGCTCAGCATTTTTAGAATCTTTACGTATATTAAATATTGATGAATGGAGTCCAATGTGTGCAATGTGTGGTTGGAAGTTAACGGCATGTTACAGATGACTCCGTTTTAATTGCTCAAGCTTAAGAAAAAATGTGTCACTTGTATTACTGGGTGAAATCTAGCTTGAAACTAGTAACCAACACCATCTAAAGTTAGACATGAAAACTGACACTAAGGTTTCAACCTAGGATGAAGCCAATTATTTTCATTATATGGGTATTTAAAGCCAGATTCTACTTTTACTTGTCCATGTTCACCAAAGACAGCTTCACGATTAAATCCTTTAATGAATTAGGGGATGCCATGACACGCTGAATGGCTGAGCACCTTACTGTGAGGTCTGTGTCTCTGTGCTCCTAAGGTCATATACGACACTGTGTCCCTTGTATATGATGCCCTGGTCCTCCACAGTGGAGCCTTGGCTGTTGTGTGTGTCAGTTGCAGTGTGGTTTGGTTTCAGACCTTTGCTGTATCACTGTAATCTGATATAGGGATCGAGCTGCCAAGTGGAACATGAGCTAGTAGCCCCCGTGTTGATTTGTGCAAATGTGACTCACTTTTAAAGCACTCTGCTGAACCCAATACTGTGAAGTTCTTTGCACGCCATAGCCGGAGTATTATTTAGAAAAATAATAATAATTAATTAATTGAATCCATTCCAAAACTCCACACAAATCACTATAACGAGAATGAGATCAAGAAAGACAAATAGCAAGGAAGAAAAAGAGCAAGAAAGTAAGCTTCGATTAAGTGGGGAAAGTGTGCCAGGCCAGAAAAAACAAAACAAATGAAACAGCGAAACAATTAGTCTCTGTATTTCATTTTCAGATACCTGTTAAGACGGCCAAAAGAGACCGCACACTGACAAAAACAATATATCGACAAAACCAAGTCTGTTTGTATAATTTCCTAATTTGAATGTGTTTCACATTCATCCCAGTAGCTCAAACTATGTCAGATATTAAAAATCTGCAGACCATTTTGCAGAAATAATATGGCACATCTGAATCAAGCTCGTCCACAGTGTGTCTTAAGGTTTGATAGAAGCTGGCATGAGGATGTACTCAAGTCAGACTTTCTGTTCCCTCCCATTGTAAAGGTTATTGTATGAGGAGAAGAGCACTGATCCAGAGTCTGTACCTTAGGGGCTGTATTAATTGGCTCCAGATGGCCCACATGGTCCTGATAAAAAACGACCTCACTGCAGCTGGCTCTATGAGTGTGTGCTTGTGTGTGTATTAGTGTGTGTGTGTGTGTGTGTGTGTGTGTGTGTGTGTGTGTGTGTGTGTGTGTGTGTGTGCCTTTAAGTTCATTTTGTCCAAATCAGAGCAACATGAACGTCCATGTGTGTGTACTTAAGAGTTAAACGTGTATGAATGTTTATATGCAGGGATTAAGCTTCACGAAATGTGGTCATGCCTTTAATCAATGTCTCTATCTATATTTATGTCTGCGTGTGTGTGTGTTGTCGGACAGTCTGTTCCGGTCAAATCCATCAGCAGATGAAAGAGTGAAGAGAAAGTGTGTATATTCGCAAAGATGACACTGTAATGGACACCATGTGTATGTGTGAACGTGAGCATTTAAGCATCTGTATGAAAGACACAAAGCAGTCCCAAGGCTGCTGTGTTTCAGCAGAGACACCAAACCTTCGTTCATTCACTGGATACCTTTCCGTTTGGCACGTTGCCGACGTAAGGGCTCCATTCTAGTCTATCAAACCATGAAAAATAAGTTACTTCACAGCCTCTAGGGAGCAGCTGCCAGGGTTAAAAGTGCATCATGATAAATTCGAGCGCTTGCAAAATCTTCTTTGTAAAAAAAAAAAAGAAGACTACGCTGACTACACATCATCCGTTTTAGGATTCGTGTTGGGAAACTAAACAGTTGTAACTGAACACTCGGCTTACTCAATTTGTTTATTGTTTTTGTGTCTCCATGTATTTAGGAGAGGGGTGACACTGCAGAGAAATGGCCCCATAACCTTGTGACCTTCACGTGTGGAAACAGCCCCTGTATTGACCCCAGTCACATATACAGTGAGCATGTGCACACCAAACACAAATAAACACCACCATAAGTCAATGAGACAAGGCCACCGAGAGGACAGATTTACAGCAGGACATCCAGTTATTGCTCACTATATTCTACTTGAACAGGGCTCGATAGCCATGAAAGTAATGTATATTCGACAATATTTCTGTATATCGGGTCAGCATATGGTTTTCACACTCAACTGCTTTCTGTTGACATCAAGATAAATGTGAGGTTGTTATTCAGGGGTGTGAGTGTGCGCGTGAGTCTCTTTGTCCAAGTTCAACCATGACAGCTATATGCTTCAAGAAGGACCAATGAAGCCAATATTCATTTGAGATATAAGATATAGCAAGGCCTGTGTGCATATTTAAATATAACCTTGGCTTTTCACTTGCCACCTTTTTTTTATTGAATGAAACGAGGAAGAGGGGAGATGGCCAGATAGGCAGATGTGGAGAAAAAAGACATCTTGACAATAGATCACGCTAAGCTGTATCTCTGTGAATATATAAATACTATATTAGGTCAGGTGGAAGTCGCCAATGTCCCCTTTGTCACCTTAAAGATGCTAATGCACTGTGCTTAAGCTAAGCGCCACTAAAATAACTTAAAAACACCAATAGAGGCACAGTTTTTGAATGTGTGGGGAATAACACAGCAGAAATTACAGAATGAAACGGTCCTTCCCGCACAGCTTCCTTTTACTTCATGCCCAGAAAGAAAAAGATAAAACACTGCAGTTAAATATAGGCTTTGTTAGCAGTCAAGCTCCACTGGCTCAGGGCTATTTGCCATCCCCCCACACTCCTTCACAACACGTGCAAACTCAAACCCTATGACCTCTGACCTTGCAGACCACCTCAGCCACCCCTGGGAGTGGCTGACCACAGCCAGATTAAGTCAATAAACATCAGAGGATTCTGTATTTGCTTAGCAATCAGTCTAATTAAGCCAGAGTCCCGTATGTAGACCTTCAGAGACCTTGAGTGGACTTGAGGCCTTGGGGCTAGGCACACAGCAGACTGTGGCTCAAACAAAGGATCTGGGACAAGTGGAATACAGTGTGGCTCGAATAAAATAAGTAAAAGGTGCATAAACTGAAAAAGAAATGTGACATTTTGTTTTGTTTGCTGTTACATCCATCTTGGTATCCCGTGGTGCAGCTATGCTTGGAACAACCAAGTTCAAATATGTATGCTTGGAACAACCAAGCATACATATTTGAACTAAACATTAAGTACACACAAACAGGCACACCCAAATACACACACACTTTTATTTTTTTAATAAATACTTTCTGACTTACTGGAACGGTACTTTTTATTAAGAGGCGTCTCAAAATTAGAAATTATTGGGAAATCATATACTTATATATTGATACAGTATTCAGTCATATTTTTCAATATAAAGTCATCTTAACAGCTTAGCTTACAATAGATATTTTTGCAGCTAAAATTAAAGACACATTATTAAAAGACATTTCGGACCTCAGGCTGGCAGCCCAAATTGCTCCCGATACAAAAATAACAGTGTCCAGTAAATCCTGTCAACCATTTAGATTTTGTTGTCAAGAGGCACCATGCAAACCAGTGGAAACATGGTTAATCTGTGCCACAATCACAATGCTATAGCACTCGTATTTGACAGTGATTATGGGAGCGAGTCTGTGTGCTGACTGACATCATGCACTGTGGTGGCTGGCTAATGCTCCTTCACCATGCCATTTGAGTGGAAGGCTTTCATAAAGCTGCACGGACCCAGCGACAAGGAGACGAGAGTTTAGAGGAGATTTTGGAGACTGACATGCTGACATGCCGAGTCTTTGACAGACAAAACAAAGAGAGACAAATGCTCAAGAGTTTAAACTGCACTCAGTGACACAGACACAGTATTTAGTGGTGTTCCAAATATCTCTCTTTTTTTTAAAAGACACACAAAGTCACCACATGACCGGAAAATTAAAGTTGCATTCTAATGGACTGGATGAAAGCTGTCCAGCTTGCTAATAAGATCAGAGTATATCTGCTCGTTTGTGCATGCGAGGTCTCCCCTGTGTCTGAATACAACATAAAAGGTGTGAGAAGCACAGCTCGTTGTTGCACTGAATATATAGGTTCCCTCACATCTAAAGTAAATCAATAGGCACATTATGGCCCTCTATTAAAACACACATTCGCAGTGTGCGTGCAGACCTGTACGCACATGCATGTAATCCCGTATAAATGGAAATGGTGATTATGCATTACTGACAAGAATCATTGGTTACGCTAGACAAGACAAGTGTGTGTGTGTGTGTGTTGTACACACTTGGCATTCATTAAGTGGAAACAAAACAAGCGGCAGCAGCTGAGTGTGAGAGTGTGTGTCTTGGCTGAGACAACAGAGAGAGCAGATTCAAAGAGAGCCAAAAGTGGGGTTCAGTGAAGACGGAGAGAGAAAAAGGGAAGCAGAGAAGAGGGATGGAAAAAGAGAGTGAGAGAAATGCAGAAATTAAGTTAAGAAGGCTCTTTAAGAGGGCCACTCAACCTGTGATCCACACGCTCCACCCACACTTTTGCAGTGCTTAAATAAGTTTGTCTTTGTTTCTTTTGTTTTTTTACTCACACACAGTTCAGTTGAACCAACAGCCAAGTTGCCGGGGACGACGCCATGAAAACCTCTCGTAAGCATCAATCAGATGAGCCGAGATAAGATACAAACGTAACGCAAAAGATACACCAAAAAATACACATCCGATTAAGTGCTCGAGATTCGTGATGCATTTAGGGACCACAAAAAGACTACCAGATTAATCATGTTCAACACAATCTATTTACAACATTACTACATTACAACATTATTTACAAGATGCTGACAAAATGCCAGACTGATGACAGCTTATTGGAGAGGACGCTGCAGTGACAGCAGCATGTTTTATGACTGAACTAAAAGACATCTTTCAGTGGCTCCAAAGAAGTATTCAACGGAAGGAATATTAAATCATACATGCGAGGGATGAGGCTACCTGATTGTACTCTGCTAGCCAAGACAACAACTTCCCTAAATACCATTTATACGCCGTCTTTGGGACTGAACCACCTCAGAGACCAGTAAATAAATTGACTGTCTTCAATCAAAACCAAATGTGGGAGAGGAACAGGGGTGCAGGAATATAAGTAGGTCAGTAAACCATGGCAGTGGAGACGAGACTATGTGGGGTTGTGAACGTAAGTTTGCGTGTGTGTGTGTGTGTGTGTGTGTGTGTGTGTGTTTTGGCAAGGGAACCCCGATTGGTGAATATGGTCATGCTGGTAGGAGAGCGGTACAATGGGCTGGCATGTTGGAGGGGATGTGCTGCCAGTCTCACCACCAATCTCAGGAGCATGGGAAGGCAAACATAGAGTTGATCTCAGAGACTTCTAAAGGGGGCCGCTTCCTGCCAAAAATCACTCGCACCTGTCCTTCTGTCCCTGCCTCTCTTCCTCTCTCTGCTGCTCCTCCCAGTCTCTCCCTCTCCGTCTATCCCTTCTTCCTCTCTCCAGTGTGAAACTTTTTCTTCGGCTCAAAATTGGAACCTGCAACGCCACCACTCCTCCCTTCTGTTTTGGCAAGTGCCAATTGTAAAAGCTCCTGGCATCGTCTCAGTTGGTCCCGTTCAGGAGCAGTGCGGGGCAGCCATGCCAGGGCACTGGAGTCATCCTTCACACACACACCGCTTTTAAGAGGGCACGAGGCATTGCCAAGTACTGGCTAGGCTTGTGTTTCATTAACATCAGATAGAAACCCTTTCTTCATTCAGTCCTGCTGTGTGTGTGCATGTGTGTTTGTGTGTAGTGAACTAATAAAAACAGTAGAGCAAGTTGGAATCTAACTGAACCACACACACACACACACACACACACACACACACACACCCTTGCTGTTCGTTATTCCTTCTGTGTTTTTATTCCTCCTCAGTTGGTGGAGAGAGCCATGTTAATGCTTTGCTTTAATATAAGCCAGAGGGTGAACTGGTTTCTATTCAACACTTTCTGTTGTTGTCAGGCTATCCCTCACTTTGATTATTCTCCAAGTTTACGATCCAACCTCATTCATCCTGTCTGACTTCAAGAGGACGTTTTCTACGACTTGGAACAGATTTTCTGTCTTTTTTTTTTTTGTGTTGCATATTGATCTTTATTTCATAGTCGAGGGTTTATGATTTCCACACATTCCAAAGTCTACAAGATCTCCAACTTCTACATCTCTAGAGCAGCACCCTGAAAAACTTGAATTTCTTATCAGCCGTTTCAGAGGCACGCTCTTCTGTTTAAAAACCAGGTAGATGAAAGCTTGTCATGAACGCACTCAGATTTGGAGGTTACAGTATCGAATGACAGCGAGCAGGACTTAGGCAGGTGCTTGACACGCAGTGAATGGAGCCTGTATGGGCTGCTCATTACAGAGGGACATCTGCTGCTGTCCGGCCCCCAGACTCCGCCCCTAGCTTTACACTGATGCTTTGATGCCCTGTCCCTGTGTGTGTGTGTGTGTTTTGTTCTGCCGCTAGTCACACACACACACACACACACACACACCCACACCCACACACACACACCTGCCATCTACAGTAGCTGGCTACTTGAGATTACAAATATAAGAAAAAAGTCTATGGCTTCTGAAAATAGAAGCATGAATGCAATTGTGCATTTTGTACTTATATTGTATGCGAGTGCATGTGGTGTTGAGGCGGAGGGAAAACATCAGCTTTGTGGCCAGCACCAGCCATTTTAATCTGCTGTACACGCAAAAGCTTGTGACTTTAAAATTAGCGTCATGCCTAATGCATTACAGAAGCCGCACATCTTCCAAACCCCCTTTATTCCATTTTCCAAGAACAGAGCAGTGTTTGTACCAATCTATCTGAAACCTACTATTATTTTTTCAGACAAAATCCTTTTCAATAATCTACTTCATGACTAAATGAATGCCTTCTTTAAAAAAAAAAAAACATAATGCCGGTCGGAAATTAACAGCTTATTGTATTCTGTAACAAGTTACATTTTTAAATGATTAATTTGGAAATGCACGGCGACATTCCTTTAAGTGGCTAATTATAAATGACTGAAATGGCATTTGCATTAAAAGATGAAGGCATGTGCTCATTAAAAGACCCCGCAGTTCTTTGAATGGTGCTCCTGTTTACACTTCTCTGTTGAATGTGATCTTCTATTAAAGAACTAATGGCCTACTTGCACTTCTCCAAAAATGTTACCGCACACACTTGTGAGCGAGGAAGAGGAGCGAGGGGAGGAGGAAGGACAGTGCTTTCATTGAATATATAATTCATTGCAATGAACAAAGTAGCACTGAAACATTTAGAGTGGATTTTGCGTGAGCGAGAGAGAATACGTGCAGCATGGTAAGACAGAAAGGAATGAAAGGCCAAGAAAGTGAATAAAGTGTGTGTGTGTCAAACAGTGCAGAGAACTTGAGAGCAGCTGGTATCATGTGGCAGCTTCTTAACCATCGGGGCACAGGACATTTATCACAACTGAGCTGCAATTTGGATCATGGGCGCAACGTTTCTCATCGAACTCGCTAACTCACACAATCACGCTCTCGGTGTCAGCAGCATTTGATATGAACGCAAGACCGCAAGCTCTTGAATGACCCAACAGGATGAGGAACCACACACACACACACACACACACACACACACACACACACACACACACACACACACACACACACACACACACACACACACACACAGTCTCACCTTTTCTTTGCAGGACCGTCCTCACAGTACTCACGGCTCCCGGGGCCCTGAGAGCGCAGGGATCCATCTTCTTTGTGGCTGCCCTTTAACCCCGAGCCGTTCAGCTGCCCATTGGCTAGTGAACCTGAGGAGAGAAGCACCAAAAAGGGTTAAAAGAAAACATGTTTGCTGATCATACATTTCTAAAGGCAGAGTAGATACATATGGTTGTTCTGCTTAAGATGACAGTGTACAGAACATTGAAAACAGAAGACAGACAGAAAGAGAGAAGGGGATAAATACAGAGCGATCCAGACTGAACAATTACACAGAGCTCCGGAGCAGGAAGCGTCGGCAGTCAATGAAAACATAGTGACACATGGTCTCCCCAGAGATTGTGACTGAATGCAGTCCTTCACATCAGATATTGACAAAACTATTGCAGCATCATGGGGGCTAGTTTAGGAGTGAGGAGAAAGTTACTCATTCATGTTGCTGTCCACATTTCCCTCGTCAAGTGCAACCGCTTTTCTCTGCTGACGTACGTGACATGATGTCTGCCCTTTGACAAGGAATTTAAAAAACCCACGCCTGAGGCAGTGAGAGAAGTGAACTGATAGTGCTGGACTTGACGTTCTTAGTGAGCCCAATTGGCAGAGCCCTAATTAAATATTTAGCAAGCAAACAAAAATAAGCCCCCAGACAGATTCTGAAATCAAAAGCAACAGGCACAACAAATTCAAATGAGGTCAAACAGAGGAGAGGAAGTCAATAGTAATTAAGGGAGACAACCAAATTAAATAGATAACACAAGGCTTGATTTCCTCATGGGCAGGTCTTGCGATTCTTGGAACGTGTCATTCAGACTCAACGAAGGTGCATGAAAGAGCAAATTTATCTGGAAACAGCGGCTTTGAACTTCCCTCAGACTTATCTTAAACAAATCAGAATGCGGTAGCTGCAAAGGAGACTGAAACCAACTGGCTGAAATATCACTTTGCAGAGCTGAAAGCTAAAGATTTATATCAGAGAGTGAGCAACACAGCCATCAAACATTTGACAGCGACGGTAATTCATCACATTCTTTCTTCCCATCTGCAGCTCAAACAAAGCCCGAGACCCCCCACTGGCTCAGACACTTACATCGCCAGGACAATTTCTTCACAACTTCTCTCTAATAATTTTCACTATAATAACATACTCTTGTTTGTTTACCATATGTTCTACTTTTAAATTATGTCTTATTCTATTGTACTGTGTTTATTGTTATGCTAAGAGCCAAAATCCTTGTATGTGTAACGTACTTAGCAATGAACTGTTTCCGATTTGACCCATTTTGACAATTATTCATTCATGCCTAACTGGTAGATCATGTTGTGCAATTAATCACATTTATTTTGCTCAAACAAATGAAGACTCACTGAATATTAAAGCCTCAATCAACCGAGAACGCTGCCGTCATAAACCTTTGCATTCACCTTCCTTCCTGCACGGGATTCTTAGTCAGTTGCCTTCCCAGCACGCCCAGTCAAATTCCATTTGACTGATGCTTTGGGGGATGTGTCAATCACCCTGCACCAAAAACTCCTAACGGTGGGTGTAAATAAATTAAGATAATAACGGCAGTGTAGTGCGGGTTAGGATAAGTGGCAACTTGAATGATATCCCGTTACCGAAGAGGATGCAGACAGGATGAAGATGAGCAATTGTAGAGCAGATAAAAGGAGATTTAAAACATATGATTTCACTAAGATTCATAAATGTGCTTTTGGCTGAATGAGCACACACACACACACTTTCTCATTATTGCATAGACACACTGGCGGTTAGTTTCTCTCACAACACTCACGCAGGGCAGGTAGATACCTGAAAGCCTGAGGTACAGTCATGAGACATGCATTGCTGCGGTCAGAAAGTTAACAGGCGCCGACATGATGAGTAAGGCCATTGCACTGCTGGAAATGCTTTATGGTTGTAGAGCCACGAAGTCTATAGGCCAGTGAATCACTGCTTTACAATGCCGGGGTTAGCACGAAAGGCTCCAGCCGCTTGCCTTTAATCAATCAAGAGGTTCGCTTAGAGAACGTGGACTTTTTCCTTTCGGGCAAAATGTTAATTTCTCAAAATAAAAAAACCTTCACATGGCAATAGGGAATTTAATTAATCTCCATTTGGGAAAGATATGAAAAATAGGATAAATTCCAAAGATTGAGAGAAATTAGGACATTGAAAATGATAATTAGTGAAGGCACTGCCGAAAGGAGATGGTGCGAAGAGTATTATCGCGACTTTGGGACAGTGTGCTTTGCCAGTGAATCTTGCACCAGAGCAAAAAAAAACGAAATTGCTCATTAGCTTTAATTGTGCTCAGAAATGACTGACGCATGATGTCCCCACAGAGCTTAAACAAACAGACGGAGGCCTGTTCCACCGCCCCCTCTTCTCAGCTCACTCTCTCCATCTATCCTGCCCATTCCTCCAAAGACTTATTTGACATATGCTGGTTGCACATGGATGCCCACCTGAGGGCCAGAGCTGGGAATCTTGGGAAAGCAGGGGGCTGGGGACCGGGGGCCTTAACCCAAGCTCCTGGTTCTGGAAGTGGCAGTGGTTAGAGGCTGGGCTGGGATGGGGCGGCGGAGGACAATGCTAGTGTGCAATTCCAATAGCTGCTTTTATGGTGGGGGTGGGAGGGGATTTATGCATGCTTAACTAAGCCGACCGCCTCACTATGTTCACCTCAAAGTCTCGAGAGAGCAGGGGGGAGAGAGCAGAGGTACACAGGGTAACATAGCATATCACAGGGCTGAGAGGAGCCCATTAGTGTGAGCTGCAGTAATAAGTGCAGCTATAGCAGAGTAGTCATGGTTCAGCAAAGACAATCATAATGGGGCAGAGAGTGCCCTTACAGGTTCGAGATTACACTTACAAACACAAGCTTAATGTGAAAATGAGTGCAATGCCAAACCTGGAGTACAAGGAACCATGTACGAGCCATTAATATACTACAGGTAGTTATGATCCAATTATTTCTTGCTTCTAGCTTTGCAGATAGATGGTAGTAATCTGTCTTTTAACTTCCATCTCATAAATGAACAATTCTCTACAATTTGCAGTCAAAATTCTAATGTTATACTAGACCGTAATCTTCTGTTCCCTCTTGTAAACAAGAGCACAAGAACATTTTATTGCATGCCCTTTGTTCATGTAACTCTCTGGGCCTGTATACAATTCAAATTGTCGGATGATATAAAAAGAAACAATGGGAAGTTTTATTTTAAGGAAAACTCCCCATAGTATTCAGAATAGAGGCTGATATAGTAAAACTGACTGAGCAAGATTCCAAATTGCTCTAAAGAAATTGCTCTTCCCTCCAAAATTGGACCTAACAACGCTGCATGACACTTACCACAATCCAGAACAAAAGCGTGAAACAATGTGATTTTCGTATTCATCTCCTTTTATCCAACCTTCCCTCCTTCTCTGCTGGTATCACAGAGAGTGAACAGTGGGCCCACACAGTGTTTCAGCTGCCACTCTGGCCATGCAAGGGGCTGGCGGCATAGGAAATACAGACAGACAGCAGAGTGACAGCAGAGCGAGTGCTGAAGGAAAGGGGGACGACGTGCGTGAAAAAGAAAAAAGGGTAGGACCGGCGAGTCCCGAAATGGGCAGACCGACAGGAAGAGACAGAGAGGGGGCAGTCAGAGAAATGGGCAAACAGGGATCCCTCTCTCTTCAGCCCCTTCTGGGTGTTGGCCAGCAGCCAGCTCCTCCATCAACAGCACTCAGAGAAATGGAGAGGGGGGAAAAGATAGCAGGGGAGAAAAGAGGTACGGACCAGTCCTCCGGGAAGAGATGGCGAGGTAAAGCGGTACAGGAAGAAGACGACGCAGCTTTAATGATTCAGAAAACAGGAGAGGAAGGGTGGGAAACAGGAAGGAAGGGTGGCGATGGAGGAAGAATGGAAACAGGGAAGGAGGGTTTGGATGACAGATACTGTGGGCAGTTAAGACAGAAGGAGCAGAGGACAGGAAGGACAAAGCGGAGAAGAGGGAGATGGTGAGAAAAAGCAAGACAGAGACGGATGGAGGGAACCGGAGGGAGAAAGAGGCTATCGCGAGGTAGAGTGGGAGTGTGGCAATACATCCAGAAGATGTAGATTGAGCAGCGGGAGGGAGACAGGAGACAGGAGCTTGCGGTGAAGGCAGTAACCAGAGTCCTATTGATGTGTAATAAAACCCGGCATCGGGGGGGAGACAACCGGAAGGACAGACGGATGGAGGGAGGGGGACAGGGATGAAAAAGGGAGAGGAAGAATGTGGCTGTGATGGAGTGGGAGAAGGGCGAATGGGTGAACAAACGGAAGCCGGGATGCAGAAGGGTATAATGTCATTTGTTAAATAATGCAGGCAGCGAGCGGGAGAAGCAGGAAGTGTGATGGACACAGAGATGGACGGCGGCCAACAACGAGACGCAAAGTGGCTGGGGAGATGTGGCATGATGGCTGGCTATGGGCAGGGAGAAGGCTGGGTGGGTGGGGAGATAGTGACACACACACACACACACACACATGCAGCTGACTGACCGACTGCCACACCTCCTTTAAAACAGATTGCCACTGCTGCTAGACAGTGACAGAGAGAGGAGGAGAAAGTGAGAGGCTGGGGGTGGATGGAGGTATGTGGGTGGGGTAAAGATGGAGACAAATGAGACACATGCTGCTTTAAGGAAGTATTGCTGTAACCTCCTTTGGTCACATGACACCTATTTCCCAAAATGGTGGATGCTTATAAAATATACTGAAGCGGAGAGGACCGTGCCTTGATTTGGATCCTGTGTATAGACTTAAAACATTTATTCAATTATTCTTGTAATCAGAGCAGAAACAATTAGCAGATTAATCTACTAGACAGAATTGATGTTACTATTTTGCCAATCAATATGCTTCTATATTTTCTGGTATTCTTAGTCTACTATTATACACTCTCACCCTATTTTCTGATATTTTTGTAGAAGAAAATATAAGTTGTTGTTGTTGGCAGCCCTGCTTTATATTTATAATTCTATAAAATAACAAATGTTGTTCAAGAAAAGACTCACTTCCCCAGAGCCCAGGGCGATGCCTTAAAATAGCTTAATGTGTGCAACCAACAGTCCCAAACATAGCATTCATACAGCAAAGTTTGACATTTTTGCTTATGCAATTATCCAATTATTAAAATGTTCTGCCAATCAAGTAATCCATTAACTGACCAATTATTTACTTACACCGGTTATCTCTCCTCTTCTCAAACTCCATCTATGCCAAATGTAAGGATCATGTGCATGCACGGTCTGGCTCCAAAATGGGCCCAGACTCTCCGACCCATAGTCCTCTAAAACAGCAGGAGCTGCCCATTTAGGATGTAACGCACGCTGAGTGTGATCTTCCAAAATGGCTGACAGTTTCACCACAACGTCCATGTGAGCCAGGGGAAACTGTGCCGCTCGTACAACCTCCAAAGCCTGGCTAACCCACGGTGCTCTAAAACAGCAGGGCCCGTCTATTCAGTCGGGCTCCCTTTTGTGTCAGCGCGGGCTGCTGTCGTTACCCCCGGCACGACGGGCCGCTGACGCTTTCTAATGAGTAATTTTTATTCAGGCGATAAGGTCAGCTACCCGCGGCGGCTTAAAAGGCCCCGAGGAGCTCTGGAGTGGCAGCTATGAGATGCCAGACAGACACACACAGATACACTATAGCTACAGGGAGGGGAGGGGGCACTCTGCACTGACGGAGAGAGAAGAAATGAAGGTGTGAAAAAATGTATAATAAAGACAAAAAAAATAGAAGGGGGAAAAAACAACACTAGGTATAAAAGATAAGCTACATTTCAAAAGAGACTTCCCTCCTGTCTGTCTGTCTCCCTTTCTGCCTAGCTGGATGGCTGGCTGGGTGTGAACTTTCAGAGGCTCTTTTTTCCTCCCATTTCCTTTCTTCCGGTGTCTGGGTTGTGTTAATGTCAGCTGAGAATAGCTTCTGAGGCACATGTGAAGTTCAAAATCTCCACTGTTGGCTGGCACAGGGCTTTTTTGTGTTAGAGCACCGGTGTCAAACAAAGACATGGTGGCAGCTTGGTTCAAAACAAGCTGTTCATCCCCCCATACTCTCATTCTTCTTGCTATGTTTCAGGTGTACACGGCCCAACAGCAATATCCCCTAACTGTTACTGTAGCGAGCGTCCACCTGGTCTTACATTTCTGTGGAACCAAGCGACTTCAAGTATTAATTCATGTCAGTGTATCTATTTGTCCATGTTTTAATGAGTTTAAATGAACAACAACCTACCCAGGTTTTTCTTTTGTGTGAGTGTGTGTGTGTGCGTGTGACAGCAAAGTGAAAGACTGCAGCTCGCTGCCCACTGACTCACAAGAAAAGGAAGAAGAGAGTCCTTGATCATCTCTTCTCCTTGGATTCTTTCTATTGTCAGTAAAATGAGTTTCTGTCGTCAAAGTAAACACACTTAGTCTCCACTTACAGACAGACTAATGAAACTGTCGCCTTCAATTAAAGGAATGAAGAGTGAGACTGCCTTACAAAGCCAGACAAAATGGGCAACTCTGACATTTACACCACAAAATGCCAGGGCAGCCGTTACTTTGCTTCCATTTCGTCAAAACAAAGTGAACGTTTTTAGCAATTAAATAAAAATGTACCTCAGAAGACTTCTAAGTACAGGATGGGTGACAAATAGATACTTTTTCACACCCAAATCCACTTTCAGAACAAAGTGGTGAATTAAACGTGTTCTTAGACTGGCATGCAATGGCACTGGATGGTCAAACATCTGGCTTAACTTCTAGGATATGGCAGACTTTAGTACTAGCTTTTGCTGCAATTATTGTATTCCTGTGGTTTAAACAAATCTGATCAGTTTGTTTTTTTCCTGTTATACGCCATGTGACATGTGGCACTAAAGTGTGTCATACTGTAGTAAAGGAAACAGCTACAACATCTTATATTTATGTCAGTACAGTGCATAAACACTCAAGAAATGATGCCTTACCATTGGCGTTTGGGGTTCCATCACCATCCAGCTGTCGTTTCTGTGCGCTCCTAAACTCCTTGAGGGAGAGGTAAAGCACCTTTCGCATAACCCGCTCCTCTGACCACGGGATCCCGTCACTGTCATCCTGTGGGAACATCCAGAGAAAGAGAACAGGTCAGTACAAAGTAATGCCATCCGACTGAAACAATTGTTATTTCTTTCACCAATTAAAACCATTTTTAAACTGTGTTTCTGCGCTTGTGGAAAATGTCTGATACGTAAAATTATCAGATCTGAATTATGATATGAAAACAAAAAATCTAACTAGCAGACAGTAATTTACACAGCCTGCTGAGCTTTTGCCATAAAAATGGGCCAGTACAAAACAAAATGTAACAAGCTCATCTTGGACTGGCCATATCCACGCAATGACATTATGACTGGAACCCAAGAACAACTTTTAGTATTTTTCATTTGGTTCCGGTTGCATCATTCACTTCCATTTCCTGCTATATCGCGACATTAGCATGACACAACATTAGCATAACGTAGCAATAGCTTGCAGCTAGACACAGGGCAAAGCATTTGCATAACAATGCAAAGGACTGCATCTCCCCACAATGCCACGATAGAGGAGTGTTCTGGTAATGAATAGGTAGGAAGCAAATGAAAAAAGCATCATGAGACGGCGAGTTCATGTGTTGCTAATCTCTCCCAGCGAGACTGAGACAGAAGATGTTATTGTCAAAGAGGTCACCAGAAGTCACACACACACACACGGTCTCACACACACACACTTTCCCAAGACAGGGGCTTTTTAAAAAAAATCTGAGCAACAAACACGTTCATAGCACATTAACGCCTCGTTTGATTCAAAACACGATATTGCTCATGTATTGAGAATTTTAACAGCTGAATAAAAAAATATTCCGCCGCAACACGCATTGTCAAAAGGGTGTTTAGTGAGTGTCCAAGAGCAATAACCACACTTCTCTCCCCTTCACGCATTGCTCTAGCAGCTGTGTTTGATGTCGAACAACGCTAATGACTAAAGGAAACTAGATTAGGACATGAGCAACAACAAAGAGGTATTAATAAATAATGGAAATGGAAATAGCTTTTCTCTAGTCATGGGGTGAGTGGATTTCAGCTGTACGGTTTGAGAAAAGAAAACGCTCTGTGCAAAAGGCTAATGTATGCTAATTATTGGAATTAAACGCAACACATTTCTTATCCTGTCGGCTCATCCAAGCTAGCACATTTCCTCCTGCGTGAGTCAAATGTGTTATAAGAGAGCAGACGTGGAAAAGTAACGTGTGTGTTGGGTGTGTGTGTGTGTGTGTGTGTGTGTGTGTGGGGGGGGGGGGAGAATCATTAGAGTTGGCTGGCGGACATCACGGTGACATCAGCGCGAGGTGTACCAAAAAAATCTCCAACTCACACGGAGATAATTAGACCAAGATGTTTTATTGCTGCCGTAAAAACAGGATCTCAACCCCCCCAGAACCGTCAGCTGACTGTGGCTGAGGTCGACACAACCAAGTCTGTATTTGCGTGTGAAAAGGAGAAAGATTATCGTATCCTAATATCATGCATCCTCCCACAGGTCTACTGAAAGACTACTGCTCATGGATGTCTTCCAATCCCATGTCTCGCACACTCTAATCACACACACAAACACACACACACACACACACACACACACACACCCACACCCACACACAAGATACCAGAGTTGTTGTGATAGATAAATTATGCCCTCTGATCAGGGCAGACAACTCACAGCTTATTATAGTTGGGTGTGTGCTAATGTGCCTGAACTCTGAAACTTTGAAGTAAACACACACACACAGTAACCTTACACCAAGATGACAGGTGTGAGCCTTAAAAATACACGTTTTATGAAATAAATAAATAGATAATCAGCTCACCATGGTGCTGGGTATGAATTCAGATTTACTTCATGCAACATCTGCCTCGTCACTGGCCACTATTTAGTGTGGAGTTCAACAGAAAGCCAGATTGCTTAACAGCCGCAGCTGGGTCAGGGTTGTGAAGAACAACTCAGAAGTTGGTGAATGTGGTTGACTATCTCCATGGAAACGTTCAGTAATTACAACAAACAAATGATACGACCTCATTCACTCACTTGATTCATTTCACAAGTCTAAATATTTTATGACAATATTGACAAGGCTGAAGATTTATTTTGTCTGTCATGCTTTTGTGTTTTTCTCCCTCTCTTTCGCTCTTCAGCAGATAAAAATAAGCTATTTGTTTTGATTTTGTTTGGGGATGAGGCCTTTAGGGGGGGGCAAGATTAAAAGCTGTGTGTCTGCACATGATGGGTGACAGCCACGCTCACTGCATACAAAAAGCAAGCCGACACACACACGCACACACACACACACCGTCCATTCAGTGCACCGATGGCCTGCAGTCTCTGACAGAGGTTGATGGGGTGTGTTCATTACACTGTCACATGTGTGCACACACACACACAAGTGAGAAAGGTAGTGCAAGTATTCCATTTATGCCATTTTCTCCTGCAGGTAATGTAATATAATCCATTCTGTGTATGTGTGTGTGTGCGCACACAAGCATGTGTGCAAAAGCCTGCCAGGTAAGCACCAATTACAGAGACAGCTCACTGGCACTCTTTCCCTCGTGGTGTGTCACAGGGCCAAATGTACAATGACACACACACACACACACACACACACACACACACACACCGTATCGACAGTATAGCTCAGTGTTACAAACGCAACATAGATACACTGCTTATGTCCATATCCATACCTGACACACAAACACAACACAAATATTCCCTCGTGAAAAGATTGACCCAAAAGTGAAAAAAAAAAAGTTAACATTTCTTTTTCTCTCACTTTCTCCCTGGTTTCCTCACAATAGTTGGCAGTGTGCCACAGATATGTTCTACGCTGTGTACAGATAGCAACAAGGTCTCAAAAAAAAGGGGAAATGCTGACTCTCATTAGCTGAGGGGAAAAGAATGAGTATTAAAGCTCTGCTCTATTGCAGCTGCTGTGCCCCGAATCCACGCTAATAGTTACTTCAGATCATCTGTTAAATGGGTTTTCGCCACCTTTGCTCAACTGTAGGTTAACCATTTGTCTGACCTCAGGGGTGGTTTGCCATCTGTTTCAGGTCAAGGAGTTGCTCTGCTTTCACTAATCTCAAAAGCAAGTTCCTGCCTGTGTCTGTGTGCTTGTCAGGTGTAAGAAAAAAAAATTAAATAGTGACAGGAATACTATGCAAAATCCCTACGTAGACATTCACACTGCCTGCCAGAGGGCTAAGTGTAGCATGACAGAGGAGGGAAAACATCCACTCAAATGAGCAATACGTCCAAAATCATGTTGCATCTCAGATTCATACACTGCAGTGTGTGTGTGTGTGTGTGTGTGTGTATTTCTGAGGTATTGCCAGAGCTCTTTAGAGACCGCTCTTACAGAGCAATGCCAGGCAAGCGCTACCTGGCACTGACACACACACACACACACACACACATCTAGACCCCGTCCAGCTCCCATCAGGCTGGTGGAATCCCACTAATGAGCGCAGGGAGCTTTTCTCTGCACGTGTGTGTGTGTGTGTGTGTGTGTGTGTGTGTGTGTGTGTGTGTGTGTGTGTGTGTGTGTGTGTGTGTGTGTGTGTGTGTGTGCAACCTAGTGATGCACCAGGAACTCTGTGTGCCTACTGTCACCCGCCAACCCAACCCCCAACTCCTATGGAACACACAGGTAATCCCACCGACCTGCAGAAAACATGCAAAGACACAGACGGATACCTTTCATGCATCCATCGGGATGCTGTGCTTGAAAACTATGCCTCCGTCTCCTTCTCTGTCACACTCACATGATGTGATTAATGAGACAGGGCTTGGAGGTATACCAACGTAATACTTCTCCTGCTGGGCTTATTTAAACATTTTACTATGGAAAACATCTCCAAAAATATGGAACCCAAAGGGGAGAAAATATCAGTGAACACACACCTGAGAAGCAATTTTTAATTATTGTAACATTTTAATTCTCTTACTGACATTATTCTGGCTTTTATTCTTCTAAATATGTCATATCACACTCAACACAAGTGAATAAACAGATTGTTTGGAAAAAGAAAAGAAAAAACAATAGAGCAAATGTTAAAAAGCTTGCAGTGGCATGCCAACAATATAAAGTCAAGAGAGGATCAAACCATCACTGCATCTGTATCCGTTCTTTTAACTGGATGAAAAGGGGAGCTGGTTCCGCTTCATAACCCCAGGCTTACTCAACAATCATCTCCCCACAGCAGACAAATCCAATAACTGACAATTGATGGGGAAACAAGTGGATTGCATTGGCTGCGTAATAGTGGATACTGACAAAACCGGAAGGGAGAGGGCGAGGGAGAATCTATTTAATTTTTTTTGTTATATAAAAGTATGTTTTACTACCAGACTTTATTACTGTGGCAAAAATCCAGCAGTGCTTTAACATCATTTTGTAAAATATCTTAAATGTGGAAATGTTATTCACGCGTTGTGCCTTTAAGAGCATCGCCGAGCCTCCGTGTTGTGTTCTGGCTGTGTGTGCATCAGTGTGACAGAAAGCCACACCAACGTCAGCTTAGACGCGTCAGTGCTTACTGTACAGAAGAGATGGAAACAGAGATTTAAAACGGTGATAAAATCAGGTTCCGTCATAATGTTGCTAACACTATCACCATAGAAACAAAGCCACACATTTTTTTAGAAGTAGAAATATATACTACCTTCAAGCTAATGCATGTAAACATTCACACACCTGGGAATCTGTGTGTGTGTGTGTGTGTGTGTGTGTGTGTTCACTAGCTGTTCTAAAAATAGCGCTGTGCTGCTGTAGACTGTGCGGATGTCAAGACAGAGGAATGTGGGCCAAGCGCCAGCTGCGATCTGCTCTACAAAACAGGCCCAAAATGTGTTATTCTAACACACATTTCCCTTCAGGAGGAGGGACGGGGAGAAGGATGGATGGGTGAATCAATGGAGGAGAAATGTTATTATAACAAAGCTTGGGTTGCTGTATCCAGTAGTCAGGACAGTCTTCAACCCCACTATACCCTCTTTCTTCCGTCCGCCACATCTTGAGGTTTTCTCCTCTTTCACCAACACATGGGCCCCAGATGAGCGGCTGCCGTTATATCACGGCTCAGGGTTCACAAGTGGTGCAGAGGTTGACATAATTAATTAATGGGACATTTTTAAGAAAGCCGAGAAATCCAAATTATGCCTCCACAATAATATTGGGCTCTTGTAAGTGAGCGATGCAAAGAAAAACATCTAAGCAGCATTTTCTGAGGAGAAGTGACCCATTAAGTAAACTTGTCAGTCCAGGTAGTTTTTTAACCCACTGCCAGCTTTTGATGTAAATGACGGCTACCGTTTCCCAAAAAGCACCCTGGCAGTTCTAGAGTCAGCACAATTTGCAAACAACTGAGACAATGGCTAAAACCGGGCTGACTTCCTCAACTAAGAAGCACGTGTTTGCTCACATTCCAATCCTAACTACATCCTGGTCCCCGTGCCCCTAATGGCTTCAAGTAGACCGGATGCTGAGCTCAGCTCAGAGTTTAGAGAATAAGCGAATGGAACAAGGTTGTGGGGTTGCCGGGGACGAGAGGCCCTATATAATCGCCTCATTACACCACAAGCTCACTACATTGGAATGTGTGTGTGTGTGTGTGTGTGTAGCCACAGGGCCTTCCCTTTAAACTAGTCATGCTGGGATAGCCCCAACAGATAGAGTAGAGGGATCCAGAACACTTCCATCTGCAGGAGAGGAGAGGCGATGAGAGCAATGCTACAAGGGCTGCAATCATGACTTAAACCAGTTTTTCCATAAGAAGACATGCACACATCCTCCTCATATCAACTTGATGCAGACTGATACTCAGAGCCAATTACAAATCGACATGGGAGAAATTGTGTGTGTGTGTGAGACCTCTTCCTCTCTCAGCCTTTTCTCCCTGCACCTGTACATGTGTAGCAGATAAAGGTTTCTCCCTCAGAACAATGCCTTCAGTCTGCAGGCTGGCCATGATGGACTCTCTGCTGAGCTCAGTGTCAGACACACAAACCTCCTGCACCTCCACTGTCAATCATATCAGCTGTCTGCCTCTACACACTCACACACAGTCTGAATCTATCTGAGCATGCATAAGTGACAGACTGCCAGCGCCATTCAGCCCTGTCGAGCACAAAACGCTCTCAGGCTGCACAAAACGCTCTCAGGCTGGTAAAAAGTAGAGCACACAGGCAGAGAGCGAGAGAGAGTGAGAGAGAGAGAGAGAGGAGAGAGAGAGAGAGAGACAAAGCTTTTAAATACAGATGTGACAGCGTAAATGCCACAGTACTCTGAAGAATCTGTATGTATTTCTCTGTGTGTGTGTGTGTGCAAGAGGCCCAACTGGCAGCATAATAAAAGGGGTTTAAATTGACTGGGTTGACCACCCACACTGGCTATGTGACCAACTGACCCCGGTTCTGACCCTTAACCCGAAAGCACACAAACGTCACCGGACCAAATTATAAAGATGAGAAAAGCTGTACAGAAACGGCAGAATTCGATAACACTTCCAAAATGACAAAGGTGAGGTGGTGTTTTTGCATGTCGAAAAGGAGTTGATGTGCTGAACAAGATATATTCAACCTTTACTGAATAAATTCTGATCCTTAAAGACTTTTCTCCATTTTTCTCTCAAAGATGGCGACTGGTGCTTCCGGTCCTCGACCTCTACTTCTCCCACTGTGTTTACTGGCGGTTGACAGCCGTGCACAGCCCAAAGCACTAAGGTGTGACCAAACAACGCTGCAGCAGAGATTATTCGCTCCAAACCACTTGATGGAAATGCATTAGTTTTATATTGTTAGTCTTTAAGGCTTGGTTTTAGACAAATGAAAGAACCAGCTGTCTGACCTTTCTACGACCACAATGAATACCACTTGTGTCTAAAAAGAAAAGAGGCAATTGTTTGACTGCAAATATCACCACAATCTAATCAATAAATTATATGGGCCATCTGTTCACCAAATTTCTGCCAAAACTTTGAGAGATGTCTTCAAAAACAAAACAGACGGTAATATGTTTTGTTGTTAACAAGCACAAGAAGAAAATGAAACCCAGAATATTTTTTGGGGAAAAAAGGATGAAATCCTTTCCAATCTGTAAAACTTTCCTGGAGCGCTGACTGATCTCGCAGTATTGACAGATTATCCAATAGTACGTGGAAGCAGTTTCTTGAATGCTTGGCACACGGCACCAGAGGAGCATTAATGTAAAGAGCCGGGGCTCAAAGCAACGCTGTTCCTGTTCATTCCGTGCCACAAAGCCAAGAAAGGATGGCGGAAGTGTTGTGGGAATTCAAAGTGTCTCTCATGAAGTGAAATGCTAAAGTAGCGGCGTGATATCAGCTCTGCAGCCGCTCTCTGTCAGTTTCACAGTCGTGTGTTGCCATGGTTTTTAGGGCTCAGTGGAGGGATATTCTTCATATTCTTAACTAAAGTTTTGCAGGTTTATAAAGCGTTGACTGTTCCGGCGGAGGACAGGGCTACGTCTGGTCTCACAATAGACTCAAATACAGGTTCTTGTGCTAGAAATGCATGTTAAAATATAGAGCAACCCTTGTGTGCACGTGTGTGTGCATGTGTGTGTGTGTGTGTGTGCACACTCTCTCAGATCTTGTATAACAAACGGCTCTCATTCAGTAGCAACAGCCTCATTCAGCACGCTTATCCTACAGCCCTGTCACAATATCACTTTCACTTTGGCTATTTGCCTCGGACCAGCGGTTTGACTCAATCCCCTGCACTGCGGGCACACACACACACACACACACACACACACACACACTAGCTGCGGTCACGTGGACAGTTGTGATCGACGGCGCTCCACAACGCGCTGTCATTCCTCGTGGTAGCAGTAGCAATGTCTCCTACGCCTCCCTGCTATTCCCTCGGGAGCCTTGGAAGCTCTCTGCTTGTCCAACCTTCTCTCCCACACACACCGGCTGTGCTGCACCGAGAGATATGAGGTGCGACTTCTAACATCAGCAGCGATAGTTTATTTCTTTAGATCTTATACTGCAAAAGGAAAAGCTTGTCCTGCAAATTGCCTCAGGCTATGGTGGTGCTAACAGACAATTCTTTGAGAAAGATTTTCTTTCTTTAAAAGCAAGGTCACATTTCTGATGCGCCACTTCTAAAAGATTAGATTGTAAGGACATTTACAAAGAATTATCTGATTTCATAATCTGAACATACACTTCGATTCAAAGTCATTTAAATAGCAGACAGGCTGAGGGGCATGCCACATTGTGATTCAGGTAAAAACACAAAAGTTGGCCTCTCTCAGATCATTTCATATGACAGCAGTGATATTTTAGGCGATGGGCTGCCAACTTGCCGGGTTTCGCCTTTTTTGGCATCACTTTAACATTCCTCCAAATACAAGAGAAAGTGTAGACCACTGAAGTGTGTCTCGGTTTCATCACATGACCGGACCTTAAGACATTACAGGCCATGACATAATGTGCTAAATACTTGCAGGGGTGTGGAATGTCTATGCATACATCCATACGCACAATATGTTTCTGAGCATATGCGAGTAATGTTACAGCGTGTAGACATATCGTGCCAGGACTGAAGCCCTCCCACTACCACAAACACAAGGAGGGGACAGGAAGGCAGAAACAGGAAACAGAGTAACCTCATTAGCCTTGTGCCTTGTCTGACAGGAACAGCCTGCAGGCTAGCAGGCTTATCAGAATATACAGAGAACCACCAGCCTCTGGTCAGCTTATACCGCATCTGTCTGCTACTAGTGGAGGAGGCCATTTGTATGGGAGCAAGCTGGTACGAGAGCAACGCCTGAGGGGTACTTGAAGAAAGTCGCCCTGTTAGCCTTGGCTAGTCAGACTCATCAGAGAGACCGGAGGATTACATCTGGACTCGAGTTGAGTAAGGCTGTAAACAATCAGACAGGAAGAAGCACACAAGCACCATCACACTCGTGCACACTTGCACAACAACAACAACAGCTCCTAGCCTGAGGCTTTAAACTCATTTACCCTTGCATAGCTTTGCTCAAGCTGCTTTACTAGAAGGACTCATTAATTCCCCTTTCCACAACCAGGAAATAAAAAGATATTGAGCGTGTGAAAAGGGCTGCCGCCGCTTGCCCGCGCGAGTGAAGAGTTAAACGACTGTGTATCGCGAGACGCAAGTTTGATTAACGCAAAAGAGTACATTTGTGAATTTAAAAAAGAAGCCCCTTCAGAAGTATCCTACATACAGATGGCTAAAATGGTGTCACTGAGTATTTGACTGCTGCTTGCGACTTTGCTGAAAAGAAAAAAACAGATGGCCTCTGCACCTCCCTCTCTCATCTATCGAGCCCTCCCTCACATCGCTTCCAATCAAAAGGAGTTTAGTCTCAGTACAATCATTTCGATAGACACTGAACGAGGGCACAACTGTCTTCAAATCGATAACCAGCTTACACACACACACAACCACGGAAATACAAGTAATCCTTAAAAGAAATCACAGGTGATAGCCGAAAGTGCTCTTTTGTTGCTTGTTTTTGTGGTTTTGCCAGTAGGTCCAAGGGCCTTAGGCTTATCAATCAACATTTGGAATTGGTGAATTAAAATGGGAAACAAAATACTCGATGATATGACCCTCCAACCCCAGAAGATTTGTCTAATAAAACTAAAAAAACAAGGGTTAAATAATGTCCTTTGTGCTTTTGCCTTTTTTGTTCCTTTTCCTGCTGGATGTTGGCCTAATCTCACTGCTGTTCTTATCCGTTAAGTCTGACACAGACATCATGTGTTAATGAAATGTTGTGTGTGTGTTTCTCACAGAGGCGTAAGAAGGGACGGACCAAGCAAAGAAGCAACAAATTGTCTGCTTTTCTGTGAGCCCATAATGCACCACGCCATTACTGCGTCCAATGCGCTACCCCTTGCTCTCACACACTCATGCAGCCAATGCACTGTCCAGTGTTGTTCATTGAGATGGATGACCACCCTGTGAATGGGCTGGATCCACACACACACACACACACACACACACACACACACACACACACACAGTGTCATTTTATATTTAAAGTTCACTTTGAATAGAAGCAGAACAGAAAAAAAGCAGTGCAAATGGGAAAATAAACAGTGTCAAGAAAATAAGAAGAGGAGAAGAGAAGAGAAGCACACAGTGGCTCCTGTGTGACCACTCTGGGCCTGGTGCCTGTTGGCGTTGGTTGGCATCATCCCCTCTGCAGCTGGTGGCAATATTAACCCGCCTGTTGGCAGTTGGCTGGTGGGGGCACGCGGGCAACAACTAGCCAGGCTGGAGAGTTGGGGCAGTGCTCTCTGTGTGTGTGTGTGTGTGTGTGTGTGTGTGTGTCCTGAGATGCCCTCTGTTGGCCCTGATGTGTGTGCACACTTGTGACTAAGTCACTTGAGGGCAACTGTGCACATGTGTCTGTCTCTTCATGCAGCTGCTTGCAGTGGGAAATGATCCAGACCATAAACAAACCAAAATGAGCCGAGGTGAGAACATGACAAAATATTGGCGTGCGTTTCTAAATCCCATTTCAAAACACGATGCAAAATCAGGCCTGCGAATACGTTGCAAAGGAACCCGGGTGCACGGGTGGTCATATCCACTCCTAAAAGCTTAGGCTCTCGGCCTCTACCCACAACTCCAGAATAATACTGTTTTTTATACAACTGAATAAAAGGCGTTGTTTGACTGACAGCTATATTTGATTTTCTATCCGACAGCAATGTGCAAATACCGCTTTTTCAGTGCTGATGCAACGTCACAGTGATATCCAGAAGATTCCTCCTCTTCGAACCTGATATCCAACACCAAGACTGCTGTGCAAAGCAAAGAGACCCATTTTCCACTGGTGTGACTTTGGCTGATGACAGCAACAACAAAATACCTTGTACAAACCATGTAAGGTCATGTCTCTCTCTGGCTGACAATCTCACTAACAAGCACGTCAGAGCGGCCTTTCTACAATGTACACACACACACACACACACACACACACACATACACATAGGTACACAAGACTGTCTCTGAAGGACTTAAAAGCTCACACTATACAAGTGCTTGTCTGGATCATTACTGGCAGACTGTATACTGTTATGTACACATACACACGTAGCCATGCCCAAGATGTGCATATCAATCCCTTCTCCTTGCAGCTGTTTCTGACGAGCATGTCAGCGCTGTCCGTGTGTGCGCGAGTGTGTTTATGCATGTCTGAATGTGTATGCACACATACACTCGTGGGTTACTAATTATATGCCTTCCACTGTGGCTTACAGATGAATGAAATAAACCTTCTCAGTCAAAAAGCATAAGCCGGGGCACGGTACCTCCTACACGTCATCCTTTTCAACTGCAACAAACGGGAGAAATATCTATGAACCGCCTTCAAACCTCATCCAGCAAGAAGCAGGAAAATACCACAAACTAAGCTCATTTAGAATACATGTCAAGGATTTCCCGAAAAGAATGGGTACACTGCAGTTGAAATATTTCTGATGACAATACTGTGCAATTTTTCATGTAACTCACCAGACAAATGAGACTGTTCTAACAAAGCAATAATTAGGCAACACAACTATTATTTCATAGACAACACAA
Source organism: Cyclopterus lumpus (assembly GCF_009769545.1). NCBI lineage: Eukaryota > Metazoa > Chordata > Actinopteri > Perciformes > Cyclopteridae > Cyclopterus > Cyclopterus lumpus. The sequence goes on along the minus strand of NC_046976.1, from coordinate 9,358,935 downwards.
TTATTTTGCTGTCTTCCATTGCTTAACGGGGGGGGGCAGGGGGGATGAATCAAACTGTTGTGAACAAGCCACAAATATCACTTGGGTGACAAGTTAATTACCCAATTTAACAAAGCAAATAATTACCCTCTGGCTCAGGGTCTAGCGAACTATTTTCTTTATGGGAATGAGACTTTATGGAAATGCGCATACAGAGGCTTGCGTTGCATGGTGGGGAGCTGACATCAGCACAGTTGCTCAGAAAAGAGCTATGTGGGAGCTCTGGGGTGGGTCAATAGTTAAGGCCTGTTATTACTTTGTTGCCTCTCCTGGTCATTGAGGTAATTCAATATCAAAGAGAAGAGAGGAGCGGCAGGGTGTGTCCGAGTGTCGTAAAGCTCTTTTGTTTCATCTGGCTCACACTTTGAAGAATGTGAGGTACACATAGGGCCTCTAACCCTGCCTTAGATTTCCCAGTATGTACATGCCGTTTATCTTGAGTGGGCACATAAAGTCGAGGCCATGATTCTGTACACACGCCGACTGCAAAGGTCCACAGTTATAATCTCAAACCCACATGTGCTGGCATTAATTGAGAGCAACAGGGGTCACAGTAAACTTATGTCCGACATGACACACTTCAGAGCTTCTACATGTGCACACACTTCACCGTGTAGGCAGGTGTACTGGGACACATGATGGAAAAGCCTTGTTCAACAGCAGGAACTCATGAACTGCCAATACAGTTAAATTAAACTGCAAACTGCAATGAATCTCTAACATGAACAGAGAGAGGTGGCCATATGTAATCATGCACAGTCACATCTACGCACACACAGACATCTGAAATCGTGTTTATTACTGCAACATTCAAAAGGCTAAGCTAGTCCACAAGCAAAGTGCTCGACAAGCACTCTGTGATAAATCTATAACTGTTCACGGGGGAGTGGAGAAAGCAACCTTTACAGCATAACCTCTTATTCACACACACCCTCTTGCCGCTCCACTCTCTTTATTGCAGTACAGATGCATTCTGTTTATTTACCCCGACACCGTGGCACAATTTAGCCAGAATGAGGAAAATTAAATCAGGCCTCGTGAAATCGCTACACTTCCAAGACCCCGTTTCGTCCATTAAATTGTCATTGTTGGCCAGCCATTTACGAGACGCAGCGAAACAAATGTAATGCTCAAGGAGCAGAGCAGAAAGCCAGAGGACGTGGCGGAAATGGCAGCACACAACGTGGGTGGGAGGTGGGGTATCCCGGGCTACATGAAAAATGATTTGCTGAAACATTCAATGAGATGGATCAGAGTTTTTAGTGGTTACATAGGATCCAGCCAATATAAGTGTTTTAAGTGGACAGAGAGGAGAGAAAATGGAAAATGGTATTTGAATAATGCATTATGCAACATTATGGTCAATGTATATGTGGGAAAATACAGATAAACACACACAAAACTAATAAAAGCTTGTGTGCAAAACCACCTAATTTCTTATCGAAGGCCACATGCGGTCCACCGCATAAGTCCAGCTAAAGGTCAAGGGTCGGGGGCAAGCAGGTGGCCAGAAGGGGTCAAAGTTGACCCCCCGGCAGGCACATCAGTGGGCGGGCCTGAGTCACTCTGCTCAAAGGACCCGTCAATCACAGTCACTTATTTACCATGCGTCGATCTCTGTTGGCCCCAGGGATCCAGCTTGCCATTTCTCTCCAGCCTCTTTACCCCCAACCAGAGCCAGATAAGGGCCTCTTTACATGACAAAGTGCTGTGGAAGACCCGGCAGAGAAAAGAAAGAGGTTCCTTTCAGTTGCCGATGGGGAGCAAATCCTCTCCCCACAAGGGGTTATGGTCACATGGTTCTAATTTAAAACTGAAAGGTAAAATGGGAATTTAGGATTCCCTAGCCCAACATCATATCAAATATCTTGCATCAGCTTGATCTCAAATGTGAGTTAAGCCGCCATGGCCGTGATGTCCTAGATCGCTGCATCTAATCTGTAAAGCTTTGAGAATAAAGGTCCTAAAAGCTATTCTATTATTTCTTTAGTTTCCATCCAGTCACAGCATAATAAGCACTCTTACAAAGTTAGATTTCGTCAGCGTAACAGCAAACAGTCTGAACACTACAACCTAATGAGACCGAGATGCTCTGAACGTGAAAACACGGAGCTACTCAACAGCATGTGTTACAACTTTAGCTCGCAGCTGTAAGCTCCCTCACCTCACTCTGAACCTCGCCCTCACTAATGATGTGCAATGTGCTGAAGTTGTCGCCGCTTAAAAAAGATGAGCCGACTGAAGCAAACCATCTTCTTTTTGTCTTCGAATGATCTTGGATTCAGAGAGATGTCTTGGCACGTGAAAGCGAACGTTTTTGAAAAAGAGAATAAAGATGTAAAAAAGGGGAAGCCTGGTTTCCATGGTTTACAGAAACTGGCAGACAAACAAGGCGTCTGCTATGAGTAAAATCTGAAAATAAATAAATATTAGCACAGGGAAGATGGAGGATTTGGGGTTTGAATTTGTTTTAAGTCTGGGCTGGAGAAACTCCTGATCGAGCCATCTGCCCGTGTGAAAGGAATCGGAGGAGTCAGATGGTTTCTGCCAGCAGAAAAGAAAAGAGGGAAAGAAGGGGTGTCACAGGGGAGTTGGAAGGAGAAACAGAGGGAGGGAGGACAGGTAGGCATTGTGTCTCGAGTTCCCCTTTCTATTCATTCACCCTGGTTTCTTTTTGGCCTCTTGGGGGATGGTAACTGAGGAGGGTGTTAGAAATGTCTTGCCGCTCCGAGGCTGTCATCTGTAGACAGAAGGAAGTTTTGTATACGGTGCTCTGTGAGGATGAAGGAATTCAATCATCTGGCATATGTAGAGGACAACAGAGCCCACTGAATATCAATAGCATTGGTTGTTTAAAAGAGATGTGTCACACATTTGCAGCTGAATGTGTGAGCTTCAAAAGCTGCAGCAATGCTGGCAAAGACAATGGTGTTATGAGGCTACTTTGATTAGCAAGTGGCCTGTTGTGTGAATGGGAAACCAATGATAGGAAGTTAAGCGTGGTCACTCTCGGTCACTCTCATTTCTCAAAAGCTGAATGCATAAGGTGACTGAAAATAATAAAAAGGCAATGAATTTCTCTACACATGCAGCGTCCACACAATCAGCCGGGTTCTCTTGATAGGATTGTAAACAGTTATTTTCCTTGTGGTGTAAATTGTTTTTGTGTTATTAAAATGGTGATTGCTGAGTTACTACCGCTATGGGGGGGCATTGCATTTGAGATGAGGTGAAGGTATGATGACAGGTTGTCCCATAGGCCCGCTGCGATTTCTCCTTGGGGAAGTTGATTTGAAAACAACCCCCTCCCAGCGCTCTCCGCCATATTTCACACAGACTTTTCAAATGCGAGCAAATCTTCATCCATCACTGACAGCAAGGCAAAATAAACAATCATACCGTAGATCAATCACTGTCTGTTTAATGCCGCGCGGTGCCGAGGCTGCGAGGTGGGGAGGTTTAACGCGGTGGCGCAGTGTGCTCACATACCTACACATACCAGTGTGTAATATGTATGTTGTTTTTTGACACACACACACACACACACCTTTTCTCTCTGTGACTAAGGAATCTAGAGCCCACCGCCTCAGAAGGCAGTTGACAAAAACAAAGTTACATTCAGATTAAAAGATGTCTTTGCGTCCATTCGTAGCCACAGGTGAAACACAGCCTTAAATGTGGCCACAGAGAAGTGCATCAGGTCCTGTGCTGATATCAGTGCTGCCAGGACTGATCCTGTCTTTAATGTAAACCTTAGATCTGGGCCCTCTATCACAGCGTCTGCTTTGGAACCAAAGTCCACCGGCCGTCATCACCTGGCCTTCCCTCCTCTCATCTAACACTTCATAAAGACCATTCATCCCACCATCCTTTCATCCGTCCAAACCAGGGGCCTCGTTAATCCTCCTCTCCATCCTGACCCTGTACCACTCTACTGGACTGGGACAAACTTCAAAGAGAGATGGTGTGTGTGTGTGTGTGTGTGTGTGTGTGTGTGTGTGTGTGTGTGTGTGTGTGTGTGTGTGTGTGGCTGTGTGTGAGAGAGAGAGGGAGACAGATTGGGTGGGTGGGCAGCTGTGTTGTGCTTGGCCTACACCACAAAGCCTTTAGAGGACAAGGGCCCACACACACACACACACACACACACACACACACACACGCCGCTACTCTTCAACATCCTCTCCAGTCCTGCAGTAGTTAATCTCTAAAGAAAGTGAGTAACTAGGCATGGTAACAACCTGACCAATTTACCCTAAGGCGGCATAGTGAACATTAGGGCTGGAACTCATTTCTGCAACTAATTATCCAGCAATGTAGTTATTATTTTCTAGAGTCATTGATTGTTTTACTATGAGATGAATTAATGAATATACACACTGGAGAAGCTGGACCCGGAGTATCTTTGGTATCTTATTGCGTAAAAAAAAAAAATGTTTCCACACATTTTTACAATCAGACAAAGAACAACATGTAAAGAAAGACACATACTACCAGTCAGCGCTATCAAATGACAGGGACACATCTTTTTCCCACAGGATGACGCACTAATAATATAATTAACTCATCATGAACTGGACTGGTACACAGTGTGCTAGGCTAATGCCCTGCCATTTGGGCTGCAATGTGCCAGGAAGGGGTCAGTAACACAGAGAGGGCTTTGACAGACAAGCCTCAGCTAAAACTGACAGTCTATGTTGGAAATAGACTCACAAACATGCATCAAATACCCAACCAACCCCCCCAGACACACAGCTGATGACAGCTAAGGGAGTCTGACATGTCTGCCACCGCCACTGGTGGATGTATGTTTATTTTATTAACCTGCCACAGACTTGGCAAAGACGGGGGAGGGAAGGAAGGAAGGAGAGAGGGCTAGAAATCGGTGCATGCTGTGACCTGTAAATATGCATAGAACTTGAAATACGTCCATTTATCTGAAACATTTCAGGCTGTGCGCTAATCTGTATTTCTTTGATTTTAAAAGGTTTCCCCTCTCCAGAGCCTACGGCGCTGCATCCAGTGCATGTTGTTCCCAGTGGGGAGGTGTTTCAGACTGACATTTTACTCTGTGTCCGACTGTGACCTATTGTGTCCAGATACAAACGACAAAACCACGGTACGTTACATCTGAGGGCCGACTTCCCTCCCAAAAGGAGAAAAGCAATGAATGGGAATAAACATACCGTTGTTTATTTTGCCAATACGTTTACATTATGCCTTTTAACGAAACGCTTGATGCTCCTTAATGCAAACTCAGATGAAGCATTTCCATCAGGCAGTTGGAAGAGACTCACAAGATACAAGCATGTTGTGCAAAGGAGGCATTCCTGCATCACCTGTTCATCTTGCCTCACAGTATCGGCCATAACTGCCTCTCTTATCACTGGCCAGGCTGGTAACTGACACCCAGCCATGCGTGGCACACCCTGCCTTGAGACTAGTCAGCCCTGCTCTACTTATTATTGACACTGGCTCCTTTGCAGGTGAGATTCTACATAGGGGTAAAGACAGCGTGCATGTGATTGTGCCCCACAGCACTGTGGCTTAATTGATTCATGTACTTTAATAACTAGCTTAAACTCTTCCCCCGGCCGGAGGAATGCACCTGTCACATGAAGTCAGCAGTTGAAAAGGAGAGAACAGCGTGCGGCTTTTAAAGTCCCCCGTGCCACACCTACCAAGACGCACTGTAAAATATATATATATATATATTTTTTTTTTTTTTAAACAGCACAGAGTGTGTGGGCAGGGGGACAGACGGGTGTAGCTGATGTGCACATGAAAAGTATGTCAGTAGAGATCCGTGCTCCTCTCGAGCAGCGGTGAATGAGCGAAAGAGAAAGTGGGTGTCGTTCTTTGTTAGTTGTGTGTGGATCAGCTGTTGCTCTTGCACTGGTTTACCCGCACAGCCTTGTGGCTTCACGGGACAGTGACACCCTGTTCTCACGTCCCCATTTCCCTTTCTCTCACGAACGCTGCTCATGATATAATGCTCCATTCACCGCGAGTACCGCAGAAACACACTCGCGTTATGGAGGGGCCGGGCTCCTTTTCACAACACGAAGAAATCCTTTACTTCTGGCTGACTAGCAGAGACCGTTAACAGTGCTTTTACATCTACCACAAGCGCTGTGCCATCAGTATAAGTACCTTTAATTGTGCCCAACGCACCATTTAAATCAATGTTGTGTTTTTACATGTCTTGAGCCGAGTTGCGTGATGTACAGAGCTCTCATAAAATGTACCATTTCATTTAAGCTGGTGTTAAAAAATGCTCACAATCGTTTTCCTGTATTAGCTCAGCCTTTTATATCTGCTCCGTCGTTTTGCTTGGAAAAAGAGAGGAGGGAAAGACTAAGAGGGGAGCGCAGCAGAGAAGCACAGGAAACACAAGGGCATAATTGCACGCCACTTGCAATCAACTTGAATTCTGCTTTTGTGCTGCTTAAAAAACAGAGAGAAAAAACGTGCTAAAGACATCAGAAATATGGAATCAAATCAACATGTTTTTTTTTTTACCACCACTAACACCCTTTAATTTCCATCTTGCATTGAGGCAACATTTAATACAAGAAATGCTCAAAGTGGTTAAAACTGAAAGAACATTTGTTCATTTAAAATAACGGTTCTACATTTCAGTGTGGTGGCTGGGCCATTATGAGGGAGTAAAAGCAACACTTTATTCTGCATAGGGCTTCTAACACATTATCAATATCTAAAATTACAAGGATATTGAAATAAGGACAGGCTCTCATTCCTTGCCCTCTCCTAAAATGTCAGGCCTCTGTATCCGTAGTTTTGATTGGTATATGCTAGAGGTCTGAAAGTTGACACAGCACTATTCTTATTATTTCAGGAAAAACTCGACATAATGCAATTTCATCAATGACAGTAGAAACTTTGTATTAACATTGAAGCAGGCAGTTCTATTGGCCCCTTTCATCTCCTCCATCAACTTGCTGTCAATCAAATATTAAAGAATGCAAAATGAATACAATGCATATGAAAGGACTATAAGTGTCAAATGTTCCTCAGCAATTAAGCATTCAGCAATAAAACACAACCTCCGATCATTCAAAACACATTACAACCGCTGTTTGAATGTGGCTCAATTAGCAGAGTGTTAAAAACTACAACACAAGGGGCGTTCTTGGAGCCCAGACACAGCAGCCAGAGGCCCGTTTGCCAAATAACAAATGCGTGTTCAATTACTCTCACCTGCCAAAAAATGGTCGTAAATATTGCTGGAGGCAGGGAAGGCTGGCTGGGGAACAGCCTGAAGCTCTTTGGCCAACTAGGCCGCTGGCCTTCACAGAGTCTGGTTGTTTCTCCTCACCCTTCCTCCCCTTGAAACATGCCTTTCCCCACCTCGCCCCACTCAGCCTCGACTCCCGTCAACATGCCCTCCAGTAGACAACAAAAACACATACTACCTGCAGTAACAATGCATTAAAATGATCAACATGGTAAAGTATGCAAGAAATCTTGTGCCAAACCCATCCCATTGCCCCCTGGTTTCAGCAGATGCAGGGGGACTCCAATAGCCCACCATTTCCTGTCCAAGTATACGTACAGTCTAACTCACACACACTCAAAGTCTGCCACCCTGGCGCCTGCTGCCAGAGGTAGGATGGAGGAAGCAAGAGGAAAAGAGAGAAAGGATATAAACAAATAGAACATTTGGCAGGCAGTCACAAAGGGCTCCTAAGTGAGGTCATCTTTTCCCCTGTTTGCCACATAACCATATCTCAGTCAGCCCCACCTTCACTTTAATGCCCTCGATCTATTGCCACTCACCACATCAAGATAAAAAGCAGCTAAATATAAGCCAAGACAATTCCAGATAAGACCCTGCTTAAAAAAAAGATGCCGCCTTGTCTCTCTGAGAAGCCCTGCTACCTACCACCCGTGAGGGGCCTCTGCTGCTTACTGACATTTGGGAATGAATGAGCTGTGAAGCCAACGTGACCCAACCATTTTGATTTCAATGAACTCCTTTAGCTTTTTGTACATTTTCGCATTGGGTTTCTTGATGAATTAAGTGTCGAGCAGCCGCTAGTGGTATTTCCTGTGTGGTGGAAAAGAAATATTGAACTTCAGAAATGAACCTTCTTCTTCAGGGGTCTCTTGCTTGTGGATTTTTAAAAAGGTCAAGTCAACCATATGGCCAAACAGTGCTCGCGGTAGCGTGCGAGTTCTTTCTTACAATGTCCCAGTACGTTCTGTCTTTGTCCAACACAGCAAACACTCTTCTCATCACAAGGGTTGAACAGCAATCTTCATAACTTCAGACTGATATTCATCGTATCAGGTAGGTAAACAAAAGCTAAATGGGAGCTTGTGAAGTCGACACAGTACCCATGTAAACACAAATACACACACACACACACACACACACACACACACACACACACATAACGCAGAGATAAAGAGCTCAGAGCCTCTAGCAGGTGAAGTGGCCACTATGCTTCATTAAGCATGCTGTGATTCCCTTGGCCCTGCTACATTTAGCCAATTTAAACAGGAAATGACATTGTGTTAGCGTTAGCGAGCATGGTGGGGGGGGGGGAGTGTTAAGAGAGAAAGGGAGAGACCACAGGGGAAGAGAGAAGGAGCGGCTAAAAGTAAGCCAGATTAGATTAAGAATGGAGGGAATGGTCTACCATGAAGAGAGGGATTGATAAAGTGAATTAGTGAATTAGCACACAGCAGAGGTACGCCATTGCGGCGTTACCTCAGCTCCAGCACGAAAGAGACAAAGATGGAGGAAGAGAGAGAGAGAGACGGAGAGAGGGAAAGACAAAGAAAACAGCATGCGGGAAGCAGGACACAGGCCTAATGACATTAACACTGACTGGAGGGAGGACGGAGGCAGCAGAGAGCTGTAAGACAAACCCATATTGGAAATCAAGTCTCATTCTGCAAGCTAAAAAGGTCAACGTGGTCACGGCGTGCATGTGTGTGTCTCTGTGTACTTAACAGGTTGAGGCCACTGGAGAGCCCAAGGTCTGCAAAGTAGGAAAGAGGTCGATAGTGCATTACTGAGAAAGAGAGAGAGAGAAAGAGAGACAGGATCTCGACTGGGAGTCAACACCGCCTATAGCAGAGTGTGTCTGCATGGGGTTTGACGGGAGCGGCTGTATGAATAGGCAAGCTAAGCAGCACTAAGTAAAGTAGGGTTGGGCCGGTGAACGGCCACACCAACAACGTGGTGAGGGTTTGCGGTGGCACTAATGGCGTTCACAACATGCTGAAAAAGAAACAATTCTGATTCATACGACGCGCAAATTGATTTTGCAGGATTTGCAACCGAAGGGTGGTCAATCACCAGGAGTGTCACAAGCCAACACAGAACAATCATTGTCATCGGTTTGCATAGTTGTAACTGTGTATTGCTTCTACAGAGAGAGAGAGGGAGAGGGAGAGAGAGAGACAGAGAGACAGACGGAGAGGGAGAGGGAGAGAGAGAGAGAGAGAGAGAGAGACAGAGACGGAGAGGGAGAGGGAGAGCGAGAGTCCCAGTCTGCAGTCTGAGTGCTCAGCACTCAGTCATGCAGCGCAGCACAGAGGAGCAGTGAGAGCTCACAGGAAGCAACATGACTGAATGAATGAATATACATCACCGAGTGTGTGATGGTTAAAATATCAATACCTGTACCAACTTCCCCTAAATACCAGCTCCGGTTGCAATAAGCGAAAAACAAACAAACAATGAGATACAGTATCACAGCTTTTGTGAGCTTGTTGTTGTTCTTGCAGACATTACATCATGAGGCGTGGCCTGAGAACGATCTGGGAACCATTCTCACATTTGTGTCCGGCCCTCATCCAAATCCCAAATTCCCATCCTTCCACTTCAGCATAAACAACAGCCCATATGCAATACACTGTGATGTGAAGTAGCGCTAATGAAGGGGAGATGGAGAATTTTCTAATTAAACCCCCATTTGCCGGGATGGAACGCGTACTTCATTGATTTGAATATGATATTATAAGAGGGGCCGAAAAAAGGAAGCGAGGGGAGGAGAAGAAATGGTGAGAAAGCAGAAGAGACGGCGATGTGTGGGAGTATAGTCACAGAACTGACTGGCAGTCCTGCTGAGCGCTAGCAGGAGACACACACACACACACACACACACACACACACACACAGAGTGTGGGCCAAGGCATCTGTGCCGGAGACCTGTGTGAGTCAGGCTGACGAGATGACGAGCAGACAGACAGACAGACAGAGGAATGAGGCCCAAGCGAGAGAGAAGTGATCTTGATGTGCAGCCAGTAAATGTGGCTTCATCACAACAGCGCTGAGCAAGTACACAACTTGTCAGACAGATACACACCCCGAAACACACGCACACACACACACACACACACACACTAGAATAGCAGCGGGTCAAAGCCACAGCAGAAACAGATTTATCTTCCCGTCTGATAAAGTAATACTTTTTGCACTTGTACACCTCGGTGCAGCACACTTAAGACTTCGGATATTGGTATATTTCATGAGATCTTTTGGCAACACTATAAACAGCTTTATGTCATGTGGCACAGACTGCGTCACAACTGTAAATTTGGTAAGCAGCTGCATGACCAATTTGCCATTATATCGATACATCTTTGTGTCATTGCTGCAGTCGGTTTACAGTCCATATAAATAAACTGAGCGTACCAAATTGTCAATTAGTTTTTTACTATATAATAACAGAAGCATTTTTGGAGGACACCCCAAAGCACCATGTAACTCGATGGGAGGGCGAGTCAAAATGTTACATTCCAAACCCAACAAAAAGCTTTGAAATAATCCTCCCTCGCTGCACTCAGAGCTCCCCTGCCTGCTATAAATCCTTATACGACCATCAGCGCTTCCGCATCCAAGTGTAAACTGCATTCCAGCGCTGCCCTCAGAGTGTCCCCACTTTAAAAAGATGGACAAGACACCCTGGCTCCATTTAAATTCACTCCCTGGTATGATATCAGCGTCCCTTTCCTTCTTACCATGGTAAGAGCACTCGCAACAAATATTCTAAAATCTCCCTTTGCTACCCCACTGGCCTGCTGAAACAGATTTTGGGCTATTATTAGAAAGCATCATTCCCTTCAACCCCCGTAGACACAAATGCATGCTGACACACAGACAGACAGGCAGACACACACAGAGGAGGAGGAGGGGGGCATAGAAGGAGAGTGAGCTAGCAACCGAGAGGCCAGCTCACTAGTTTAACTCAAGGCCGTCTGCATATCGTCATAAAAACACTTCATATGGCGTCCCGACCACATTAAACCCCCCTCGATTTATAGACCGGACACTTTATTGGGTCTCCAAAATGTCTCCAGCCAAATGGGCTCTTAATGAATGGTGGAGGCACGGGGAGAGAGACCTACACAATGTATGCAGTGGCACTAATGAGTAAGACGAGGCCGTGCTCCGACACGGCTGAGAGAACCACCAGTCAGTGAGAGGAGAGGTGGGGAAGGTCCGTCAAGTAACGCGCTTGAAATATTTCCAGGAGTGAAATAAATGGTTGGTGTCCTTAGTCTGACAAGCTGGAAGAGACAGCAGCTATCTGAAGCACAAATTAGATTTTGATATTCGCCACAGAGCAATCTGTTAAATATCACCAGAAGTCCCGTTTTGTCTTTTCTGGACACAGTTACCGTCTGTCTTCAGCAGGGAAGGATGGGTCGAACTGCAAATGACAAACCATGGAGCTAATAATAATGAAGACGGAAAAATACATTTTAACCAGAGGCAGAGTTGTGTGTTCATCTCCAAAGAAAGTGTTTTGTCTGGCCGCGTTACAGTTACCGCTACGTCCTCGGCCCGTGCCCAGAGGGAAATACCTCCAGGGGTTTCCTCGCGTTCGTCTCAGGAAAATGACGCCACAACAAAGCCTGAGGTCTTCATCACGGATAAGCGGCGCAGGAGCCGCTGCTCTATGTGCAGGAAACCATTTAGCTGACTCAAATGTGCGTCAGTGACCCACTCCAGATACACACACACACACACATATATTTAAAGAGAAGCAGGTTTGACTTTGAGTCACTCCTTCATGTCCGCGTCATTATTTAATGAAACCCACAGGAAACATTTGTGTGCAGCGGGAAGGCATGGTATGCTGAAATCGGCGAGAAAAAGGAAAGCTTCAAGCGTGCTGGGGGAAAAGAAGTTGTGCTAATAATGGTGGCTGTGTGGGCATGTTTTCATCAGGCTTTGAGGAAATAGAGTTGACAGGTTTTGGTGCAGAGAAACAGATGTTCCATTGGTCATGCTTCTCAACGCTGCCAACGTCGCTTCAGCATTAAGACATGGCAAAAACAAAAAAACACAGTGGGTCACAATATGCGAATAAATTATGTCCCGGATTTTGCTGCACTGTACGAGAGCTTCTAGAGACGTCTTTGATGCAATCGAGTACTTTTATTTCAAATTATTCCTGCCCTTCCACAACACTGAGAAAATCCTCAGTTTAATCCAACAGTCGCCCTCCTCCTCAAGATTGTTGTCTTCCTTATCGGAGCACGAAACTCTTGCCTCAGTCTTTCCTTCTTCCTTATTATAATTCTCTCTCTCTCTCTCTCTCTCTCTCTCTCTCACTCTCACACACACACACTGGGCTGCTGCCAGTTAAGCCAAGGAGCACATTACAGCAAGGTAGAGCACATTTAGGACTTCAGACAATGACTTAAGTAGATCTTCCACTCAAACGTCACTCTGCATTGGCCCCAACTTCAGATTGTTGTTCGTAGATTTCACCCGCAGAAGGAGCATGCAAAGACAATCAAATGTGGGCCCGCGTGTGTTCCGGCATGTGTATCCTTATCTCGGCTGAGCAGGAGGAGCGAGTTCAAAATGATTTGCGATGCATTTATCCTGCCCTAAAAGCTTAACGCCCATATGCCGGGTGTGTACACGCTCGCTTCTCTCTTTGCCCGAGACAAAGGGGTCACTGAAAGCATTCAATCATAGTGCAGCACGGAGGGAAAATGTTCCCATTCGTCTCTGGAAAAATAAATCAATCTTAATCTATCGTGTCCCTTTCATTCACATTGACAGGGGGAGTGGGAGGAAAACTAAATCAATAGACGAGAAAGGTGTTGTGGCGGCAGTGACGTGGCATTAGGTGTGTGCGCACCGCGTTTCGGCCGAGATGTTGACATTCCTGAGATTCTCGAGGCCACACAGTTGGTTTGACCTGAGAAACCTGACAGTGAAGGAGAAAATGAGAAGATTCACAAGATGGCCAAAAATTAAAAAAGGCAATAATTTCACACATGTAACTATTTCTCACACACTGCCATCTGTATTGTAACACTGAGCTCCGTGTGTGAACTCTACACGCCCACTCAGCTGGGAGTGAGGGGGAGAGTTGGGGGGCACTGAGACTCTGGCCCTCTAAAACCACAACTCCCAGGAGGCTCTGAGGATTTATTGACCACAGGGGCAGTCTGAGAGTCTGGAGCTAACACGATCTCTAACCAGACCAACTGAGAGAAGAAGCAGAATTAGTACAGGGGAGGCCATAGGGGAGTGTGAGCGTGTGTGTGCTTACACAGAGAAGTGTTCCTGTGCACTGGAGACAGGTTAACTGCTAGTGTCTGCACACAGCGGAAGACGGGGCAGAGAGCTGCCGCCCCAAACATCCGTTATTTAGGGAACAGCCATTGATCTCTCTCTCTCTCGCTCTCTCTTTCTCTCCTTTCCTCACACCTGCTCCCCCCCTCTCACCTCCTCCCCTCCGTCTCCCTTTGACCACCACTTATTCTGCCTCTCCCGTCGCTCCTTGCCAAGTTACGTCAGTCAGCGGGCAAAAATCACTCGACACAGAATTAAAAGTCTTTTTTTTTTTAAATGTTTTTTTTTTTTATCGCCCTTTGTTTGCGAGGAAGCCGATTTGACTCTACTGGCCTGTACAGTGTTGTACCGGTAGCCACGCAAACTGAATGCACAACGGGAAAAGCTCCATTGGATTTCTTCCACTTCCCAAGATCGTTTTCCCACACAATCATTCCCCCTGTGTGTGTGCAGAACGATGCGAGTCGCAGGGGACCTGCAGACCTTTCACCATACAACCACCAAGTGGGATACTCAGGAATTTGGACGATTGTCGGGGTTTCCCCTCCCGGTTTGCGATCACTCACTATTTTGGTTCCTTTTCCCACTAAAACTTAGCGAGGGGGAGGATGGTATCCTGTCAGAGAGATCTGTGAATTCTCTGAGTGAGCACCGAGTACAGTGAGGACTCAGTGGGGAGAGAGGCCGGTACACTGTAGCCATTGTAAGACAGCCAGCCATCCACACGTGGTGCTAGGCTGGCATATACAGATACACTCTTATGTTCGGAGGGACAAGAGCCGTCTCCCGGCCACACTATAAACTATCATGTGGTTTTGGCAGTTAGTATCCAAAGGAATTAATACATTGTGCTTAATTAGATAGTCAAACTGTGTCTGGCAGTTAAACTTAAAGAAAAAGCAATATTATTTCCAAATGTTTATTTTTTCAAGGTTTTGTTTGCCTAGATGTTTCCGTAACGTCTCTTCGCAAATTGGATTCTCTCCAGCTGCCTTTCTTTATTTCCTTTGTGCTGGTAAAAAAAAAAAGCCAAATGTAGTATACATGGTGAATGCAATACTCAACCCCTGCTTAGAACTAATGCGTTTTTTGGTGCCGAGATAGCTAAAGTCTAATTTGGACTGGAAAGCAACACAATCTCCTGAGGTTGAACCGTTATCAAACTCAAAGTTATCAAAAAGAAGAAGTCATCATCTTAGTTGGCGCAGTTGGGTGGTGTGCTTTGACTGTAACCGAGCGTTCCATCCCATAAGCGCCTACACACGACAGCTTCTTTTGGTGTGACTCCGAGCTGAGCATTATATCAGTTCAGCTCTTTACAATGGAGGAGTGCATTTACGTGGGTGTGTACTAACTGCACTCCCTCTTGTTTCCAAACCTCCATTTACCACCTAGGTCACATAAAGCCCAAAGTGAAAGGCTCCTCAGATGATGGGAAAGAGCAAATATGGCTGCTCCTCCCACTTGCACACACCTACGCACTGCTGTCACTCACTGTGTCTCACATACACAAACAAGAATGTGCTGAAATTACCATCTACAAGACGTAATGATGTGGCTTGCTGTATAGACACAGCATGTTGCCCTTTCTCTTTTGTTCTGCGCAGATAAGTGGGATCAAAGACAGTAGCAGCCGACTGGGGCAAATGTCAGGTTGTGTTACTAACTACTGCCATAAAACAGTGTGAACCTGCACAGTGCTGTACGGTTAAAGTCACGTTGTGTGACGCTAATTTACTGGTTAAGAACTGTGCAAGTGGTCTTCTAATCTAAAGCTACGTGGGATCCATTTTATGGCAAGCGCGTGTCCGGAGGGCTGAGTCGACCAAATGCAAGAGGTGGTGGATGTGACTACTTTTTGGAAACCCAGTGGTGACGTAAGACAGATTTTCCTCTCTCTAAGCTCTGGATGTTTATTGGTGTTGGAGGCTTTTCTTGCCAGTTGTGTCATAATGAAACCACTCTGAAATCAGGTCGTCTTCCTGTCAGTGCAGCTGAGGAGGAGGAGGTGGTGGTGCAGGGGAAAGTGTAAAAGACGGATGACTAAGATGAACACATTATCTGAGAATAATGTGTCATGCAAAAAGCTGGAAACGCACACTTTTAGAAAGCCAACTGGAATTGTTTTATCAAAAGGACAACATGTGCATACATTTGTTTTAAGTTAATATTTTTTCCCAACACTACCATTCAGCATTTTGCATGACCAAACCACAGGCGGCTGAGCAGGAGGGCCCGTGCACTATCCCTGGGGAAACCCTGCGCATGTTTGCGTGCCGTGCATCTCTCCCGCTGGTTTGAATAATTAACTTGGGGCCTCTTTATCCTCCGGGCTTATTCAGAGTTGCTGGACCGTTGACTCGCCTTTTTTAATTCCCCCGGGCTTTGGCTAAAAGAGAGACGGGGAGATGGCGCTGGCTCTTACGGGACTGCGCTTAAACGCACCACACACGTTCACCTCTTCAGAGTGTGAAAGTTTGTGGTTTGCGCACCACCTAGTCATTTCAGAAAGAAAACAAAAGAGAAGACAAAATGATGCACAGCTTCTCTGATCGGTTCCCAGTTACCCAAAACACGGGGATTTCTGCTAACGTGTACGTGTTTTTGAGTCTGAGTGAAGGGTGTAGGCACAGAGTAGTATACCGATATGATGAGAAATTTGAATGAACAGGAGGGACAGTAACGGGAAACCTCATTGTGAGAAGAGTCCCAACGTACAGGGACAGTGTTTTTCATCCTTTTCTATACATTTACCTTTGAGACGCGTTAACATTTTACAAATGTTTACCAGATTTCTGACAGACACGCCCACACAGAGGGTTTCAGGGTAGCCGACAGTCTGGTTTAACGTGATAGACACTGCCTTGTTAGTTTTTGCTTGCCTATACAAACAAGACAACGTAACTTGAATCCATGCAAGTTAGGAAGAAACCAAACAATAGAGCCAACCTACATTCAAAGTTTTCCTGAGCTGAAGTTGCTGCGAGGAAGTGGGAGTAAAGAGCCTCAGCAAAACGCTTGCATCTCCGAATTAATGTTTTATTGACGCAACTGGTGGCGAGCAGCAGCTTTTATTGTACTTGGCAGGCCATTGATTTGAACACGTGCTGATCTCTCCTCTCATCTATATTCATTTGGACGCTGAAGGTTCCTTAAAGAGACCGAGGGGGAGAGGGTGCTCATGGTCAGAGGTACACACGGACGCACGCTAATGACAAAAAAGAGGGACCCTTCTGAATATGTTCAGAATCGCTGGAGCGAACGCTCCATATTCACAGTCGGTGCGTTAACATTTAACAGCATGTTAACAGCATGTTGTTGACGTGTAGCTTTACTGAGTGAGAGTTCACTCCACCAACACATCTACAAAGACAGATCACTACATCAGTCAGTACCCTGAGAAAACATTTGTCCAGGTTGAGACGGACTCTTTGTTGTGGATTTGGAACCAGATTTTTTTATACATCTATATGTAACAAATAAAGCGTTCCAAACTTGCTTGCTTATATACATTTCACATCTTGTTCTCTGCTAAATATGCAAACATAGTTCAACAAAACGCAGCTCTTGCGTGGTGTACAACATACCCAAGGACATAGCTCAGCAGCCATTAAGGAGCAATCTCCAGCTCTGGTTTCACTTCCCATTAGCCACTCAGAGCCATGACAATACCCAGGGGGGGGGGAGACAGTGCAGCCCTGGCTTTACCCTCTCTACCAAGGCCCTCACATTAGTCACTTCTTTCTTTCTCTCACTCTCTCTCTATATATATATATATATATATATATATATATATATATATATATATATATATATATATATATATCCCACCAACTCCAGAAGTCTAATGTTTTCCCTAAATGTCCAATTAAAATGAATCTCCTCCTGTATTAAAGGGAAGAGTGTGTGAAGAGGGGCAGTCTACCTCCAGCCTCAGCAAACCCGGGGAGGCACAGGAGGTCCTGTTTGGACCATGCTGAGCGTATAGTATGAGCCATCGAGTTACATACATGTTGCTTCTAGTGTGTACAGAGGGATTTGTCTGCCAAAAAAATATTTTTTGTGACTGACCTCTTAGTAATTAAATAAAAGAAATCATGAAAAGTAATATGGAAATTAAATGCTGCACATTTGGAATATCCTATGTTTTACCTTACCCCTGCCCCTCTTCCCCCACCTCCGGTCCCAGATTACCCATCAATCCCATTTCATTCCACTGGCTAAGACAGCCCACCAATCAGACGGCAGGATGGAGAGGAATATGATAGTGGATTGGCTCGTGTGGGTGGAAAGGGGTGGAGCCACTCAACCATCCCCTAACAACAGCAGCGTGCTGTGAAATGAGTGAGCAGGAGAGACCGAGAGAATTCACTGGCCCAATTTCACCCCAGTCTCGCATTTAGTTCTTCCTCTGCACTTCTTTACTTGCCCCTCGTGCCAACGGCCTTCTGTCTTTCTCTGACTCTTTTGCTCACACCTGTTCCGTCTAAAAAAGAGTGCACCCATCACCCCCCGCTCGCTTGGCTGTCAGTCAGGGCATATGACTGCTGACTCGATTGCTCGCAACGACATTAAAACAGAGCTCTGCCGGGACTTCGTCCGTCACCACACACACACACACACACACACACACACACACACACACACACACACACACACACACACACACACACACACACACACACACACACACACACACACACACACACACACACACACACACACACACACACACACACACACACACACACACACACACACACACACACACACACACACACACACACACACACACACACACACACACACACACACACACACACACACACACACACACACACACACACACACACACACACACACACACACACACACACACACACACACACACACACACACACACACACGTAGAGGCCTGGGGAGATCAGGCTGGTTCCTGGCAGAAGGAAGCAAATTACACACACTGTTCTACACACACACACACACACACACACACAAACACACACGTATGCACTTGCACACACACAAGCTGCTCAGCTCGGGTTGAACGGGGTCTCTTTGCTGACCTACTTCTTTACCGTCATTCAGAGGCAAACACCGGGCACACTCGCACTCAATGGAAGCTCTGCAATAAAGCCTGCAATAGAGACTGCTGTTCGCATGATGTGAATGTTTAGGATCAAGACCCCCCCCCCCCATCTTTCCTGTGGTGAGGAGATGGCATCAAAAAGAGGCCCTCTTCTGTAGACTAGAGGTGTTATCAGCCAGCTACATCCTCAAGCAGCCATCTTGTTTGTGTGCGTTAGAATAATAGAATGAGATTAAAAATGAGAAGCAGGTGTGAAGATGGGTTATTATTATTATTATCACGCATGCACCTTTTCCCAGGTATTCAGTATGGATGACATCAGTTTTGACATTTTGTAAGATCACGCCTTTAATTCTGTCCAATAAAGTTCTCATGACAGTGAGAGATACTTGTGTTGTCTTGTTTGTTCAAAACTAGAGCAGCTATTCCAATGGCTCATCTTTATCTCTGGAATGATATCAAGCACAAAGTGCTTCAAGCATCAACAACCCTGCCTCGGCCTCAGTCAGGAACACTTGTTTGTTTGCAGGTTATTACGAGCACCTGGAAACTGAATTCTAATTCTCATGTTGTAAACAGTCTTTCAACACATCGTTCAGCCTTAAGTCAACTGCCAGTCAGTCAGGAAGAGCAACTCTGGACAACTGGATTGCATTCAATGAATACAGACACTGTAGTCACTGGCAAGCAAGCGTCACGTTTCGACCAACAATCCAGGGATGGTACTGATCAATCCACTCCATTCTTGGTCAAGGTTCCACGGGAGCTGAGCCGCTACTGGAAGATGGCGTTAAAACACTGCAGACCACTGATTTGGCAGAGAGAATCGTCACCAGCATCAAACACCGTTTTTTAAAGAGCCAAGCTTCCATCAATAGCAACCGCAATTGTTTATTTACTCGACCCAGAAAGAATGTCAGCTCGCAAACGCTCCAGTAAGTCGCACACACTGGGTACACTACAAAGTTTAGTGCAGATCGTCCGTTTGGTTGCCATTGTCCCGTGGAAGATGGAAACACAGCTAACGGGTATCTCTAGCACAAAGGTTCTGCTATTCACATCTATCTCATCACCAAAGTAAACCACTGGACACTAGCTACACCTTCTGTAAGAAGTCCTGAATGGACAAGAGTTCGAAGGTTGTCTCAAATTACCAATGCAGCCTAGAGTTTCATGCTCTGTGATTATGAGATATTTGGGTGGATCTTCTGCATTAGACGCTAGTAAAATACAGAGTTGCAGGTGGTTTCCAGACAGAAAGTGATATTTAAAGTCTTTGGCTTATTCATGGCAGTATAAGGTTACCATGCAGCTGTGGTATATTTCTTTGGAAACTTTGCCGTTTGGCACGGTCATGGATGCATAGCTGGTTCATGTCAGCAGTTTGTGTCGTAACACCTGCAGCTTAAACAGGTGACCATTAGAGAGAAAGAGAGGTGATTCCCAGACCTCTAACCATTGCACTCACACTTGCGCGCACGCACACACACACACACACGCACACGCACACGCACACGCACACGCACACAGGAAGCCCATAGAGGGGTAAGCATGTGCCCATTGTCAGGGGGTCTCATGAGCCCCCCTGCTCTTTCAGCCTTGACAATAGCGGCATTGATCTACCAGCTACCTACCAGCTAGAGACATATGAAAGGAGAGATAGAAGGAAAAAGGGGACAAAGAAAAATAGAATGAAAAAGGCATTGCGGCCCTTTACCGGATATCCATTTGCCTCCTTGCCATGCAGAACATGTTTCCCAATAAGGAAAGTCATGTGACTTAATGGGACAATAAACATAAACAGCCCTGTGAGGTGAACAGAAAAAAGAAAGCTATAACTCCATAACCTTGCATTGGTTATCAGTCAGCCAGCCACTCAAGTCAGCTGCTGATGGGTCAGGTTGGGCACGCTCAGAATAGACTCTGCCAGTGAGTGACAGCTGCCTTCATAAATCAATCCATTTGACAACGTATTCATACATCAACCCCCTCATTTATGGAAATCAGATGCAAACTCGCTGTTGCGCACTAGACACATTTACAAGAGACTTATCCAATTCCCCCGCAAGATTATTTGGTGTGCAGAAGAAAAGATATTTCTTTATGGCAACCTTTTCACTAACGATGGGAGCGAACGATATTAGCCTGGAGATCTGCAATTTAAAACACATCCAGACATTGCCTCGTAGAAAAGTACGAAGATGGAATAGAAGTTCAAAAGTAGCCGACATTCAAATTTGCGCACGAAGATATAAAAAAAAAAAAACTGTTGTTGCAGAAGGATGGATTTAAACATCCTTATGATCTCACAACCACACTAGGAATTCTGGGGCTCGTGACTGAGGTTGAAACAATAAATATCTAATCACAGGGCCCCTGTGCAGCTCTGGGTCCCCTGAATCGACCCTCCCCCCAATTCGGTGCCCCTGTGACACAAGTGAAGGCGTAATCAATGGGATTTAGCGTGTGCTACAGATGCAATAACAAGACAAGTGAATGAAAGACTTAGAGCTATGTGTGTGTCTAGTATGTATGTTTGTGTGGATGGATGATTGATAGATTGGTTCAGTGGCGTGCTATAATGCTCATGACACGTGGCGCGTATGCACAAAGAAAAACAAAGAAAAAGAAAAAGGAAAAGAAACTAACAAATTGGAGGCAAAGGGGGCATTGTGTGCAACCAAGAGGAGGGAATGGAGGAGATGCTGAGCACACAAGCAGCTTCATTTCCCAAGATACCACCTTAGCCACCAGCTACACTCGACATGATGATCATGATGTCATGAGGCTAAAGTCATATTCATTTGAGGTCAACACGTTTGACTAGAGTAACAAAACAAACCGCTCCTGTAATCACCTCAACAACCCCTTGTGTGTTCCACAATGAGTTCTGTGTCATCCTTAAAAACAAGCCCTTGACTTGTCACATTGAACTACACTAATTCAATGTAATGAGGGCCCAAACAATTATCTTGCTCCAGTTCCAACAACACTGAGCAGGAGAAATGGCATGTCATGTAAGCCAAAGTCGACACACCGAGATTAGAAATTCAATATAGGCCAAGTCGCTCAATATCACGACCATCATATTTCAGTCGGGCTAATCAAATTCACAAGCATGACCTCTGGGGTATATTAAATGTGTATATAACATGTGTCATCTCTCAAATGTTTTGCCCGGCAAGATATCCATCTACACTGGTAAATACAGCGTTGAAGGTGAGCCAGCAGCAGTCGCACTGGCTCCGAGGAATTTGCCCCGCCATAAAAATGAGCAGTGGAGGCTTTTCAGCGTGCCAGATCCACGGGAGGGGAGACTAAATGATTATGTTACAACAACAGCACTCCAGCTCTCAGAAAACAACAATCAGGGTCTGGGTAGGATATTGTGGCCGAGTGAAATTAAAGGGGAGTGGGGGCGAGACAGGCCGAGGGAGGGAGAGTGGGAGACGGATTTCATGGAGATCGGGGGCTGGAGGCAGTATGTGTGTCTATGTAACTAGCCTGCTCCAAAATTCATACATCCTCTTTATGAGTTGAAAGATGGCGGAGGCGAGAGAGAGAGAGAAGCTTCTTCTATGTCCAAGCAGCTGTGACAGCCTGATCCTGTGCACAATATGGCCCCGCCACTCAAACTCTATTTGGGCCTTTTCAACAAGCCAAAGTTCAAACACAAAACAACAACACTTCCTCTCAACATACAGTGTTGCTCAAAACTATGCCTGCGCTGTGGCCCGTTAGGGGTTAACCGGCATCAGGCTGAGCCTAATGCAGATTGTCAGGGAGATAAGATCCCCAGTTAGTGTGGTGGTTAATGGAAGCCACCACAGGCCTCCACTGACAGTTGACAGGAAAGGCAGTCACACCGGTACCCCTTTCAGGCCGTCAGAGTGACGCCAGTTCAACCCGTCTCCATGCTGATTGCGCATCATCCAAACTAGGTCCCGATTCTAAGAGGCGTCGCGATACGGACGTGAACGACTGTAAATTGCTACAGTGACTAACCCGAGCACACTTGTAATACACTGCAGAATAACTTATATTTAGTATTTTTAAGGTGTATGTACTGAGGTGGCTCACACAGAAACTACCATTGAAAATATGCAGCTATTTAGGTCATAGATATTTTTTAGAGCACTTTCTAAATAAAAAAGGGATTCAGATTTATTTGACTGCTTGTATTCATTCTTGAAAAATAAGCCACGTGCAGTACTTTCGATTGAGCATGCGATACATTGAGATGCATCGAGAATCTTTGACAGGTGAACTGTAATCCAAACCTGATGCAATCAATCCAAACCGGCCTCACAACCTTCCTACTGACCTGGAATAAACACCGGCCGTTAATAAGGAATGACACTTCAATGTTACAGATGTTTAAATAACATTTAAGTAAATGCTTGACTTTAGCAGAGTGTTGCAGATCAGTGTCCGACCCCTAACAACGAAAAATTAACCTTTGACATAAGATCCATACATATGATTTCTTATCTCCAGGAAGAAAATGGTGATAGACAGACAACACATCAACAGCAAAATGGGTCTTTTCAGGTTCAATTACCAATAGATCCTGGCCGGAGACATTTAAATCTACCTCTAAACAGACCGAAACTAGATTTAAAACCAGATTACACTACTTTGTACAGAATAAATCACTCAGGGGAGCCAGAAATGATGAGACCATTTTTTATCTCACAGAATAGGCCCGCATTAGGGCAGCTGCAAGACGTTGTGGCGAAAGCCAAGCTGCTGTTGTACAATATAGACCATTTTTAATACAATGTGAAATATGAGAGATTAAAAAGTACAGGACGAAAGCAGCTTGAAAGGTTAGTCATGATCCCAGACAATATTGGAACAAACACATGACTATAATTCACACCAAGTAAACTCAATTTACAAAGCAGCACAACTGCTCATTTACAATTCACCTAGACCTCATAGTGCTATATCCAAAGCCTATGTTCTCTGTATTCTGCTGTGTCCAACATCTTAAGCCCTTTTTAAAGCCTGTGTGTGTGTGTGTGTGTGTGTGTGTGTGTGTGTGTGTGTGTGTGTGTGTGTGTGTGTGTGTGTGTGTGTGTGTGTGTGTGTGTGTGTGTGTGTGTGTGTGTGTGTGTGTGTGTGTGTGTGTGTGTGTGTGTGTGTGTGTGTGTGTGTGTGTGTGTGTGTGTGTGTGTGTGTGTGTGTGTGTGTGTGTGTGTGTGTGTGTGTGTGTGTGTGTGCGCGCGCGTGTGGCTGAATGGCTGCAGATTACAGTGTAGCCAGAGAACGTTATGAAACAAAGCCAGGGCTTAGGCGAGGGAGTTCCTCTGCGTGGGGAGTTGTAGTGTCGGCCCGGGAGTCCATTCCCTCGCACAACCGCTGGCACAAAAAAGACAAGAGGCAATTAAGAAATGATTTTCACCTCACAGCTTGGGACAAAACCCTCATACCTCACCCCACCCCTTCCACCGGGGCCCCTAGGCCCCAGAGGAAGGGGAGAAGGTGGGGGGACAGAATACAGGGGACAGAGAAAGAGAGAAGGTGAGAGACGACATGAAAAAAAAGGGACTATTAGAACAGTGAGACAAAGTACAGCAGAAAGATTGTGTGCAAAAGCAATGGCGCACGCAGTTTAGATGGAGGTGGAGTGGAAAGCAAACGGGTGTGAGAAAGAGGTGAATAATGGCGTTAGTACAGTGGGGATGAAGAATGAAGGTGATGCATGAGGGGCGATTAGATGGTGTCAGTGTAGCTTGCAACCCACAGGAGGGAGAGAGGGAGGGAGAGAGAGAGAGGCGCCCACACGTGTATTGCAGACTCTATCACTGGTAATGGACCTCAAAGGAAGCCTGGATAGGAAATTAAATTAATTAATTTATGTCGAAGCACCGAGTAGAAAAGAAGCAGCTCAGAAAACGACGACACAATGTCAGCTCAAGCTGCATGGGCGGAGCAGAGATGTGTTGTTGGGTTTGTTTCCCAGTCACTCTGCTTATCTGCCAGTTAGATCATGGCATTACTGGATGAATTCTGTCCGACTCTGGTCAAATAAATCTATAATTGACATTGTCGGCATAAGAAAACAAATAAATGGAGTTCGATATCCAGTGTCTCGCACCAACACACTGTGTCAAAGTTGCTCTAAATTGGTCATCAGTGATTTATCAATACGTAAACCTCTGAGTCGAAGCTCTAGTTTATCATCAGGCATGCAGCCTACCCTGAATGTGGCCAATGGACAAAGGAACAGTGTGGAGCATTTAGGGAATGGAATATAATATCACATAGTATGTTTTCTTTAGTGTTTGATCACCTAAAAATAAGAACGATTGTGTTTTAGTTCCCTTAGAAGGGGATGTAAATACAATTTCTGGCTTCAGACTCTAAAACCTTAGGAACAACATTGCTAGGATCAAGCAGAACGATGAAACGCACCACACTGGCATACGTAGATCTATTTCTGCTACGTCTCACTTCTTTTGTCATACATCTGTGTGTGAATAAGATATTTAATGAATACTTGAACAATTTCTACAACTCAAGAGCACAACAGGAACCAAAACCAGATTTACGTCTGACTGGTTTGAGTAATATGAAATTCCACTCTATTGCAGTGTTTGTTCAAACTGAAAATGACTGCTGATAATGGTAAAGTAATTGTCAGGAAATGGAAGTGGGCCAAAATCATGAGAGGTTACCATTTTTTGTATGACTTTTATGAATTTACTGAACACAACAAAAACAGCTGACTAATACATGAAAACCAGATGACTAAATAATGAAGAGTATTAGTAGAAATGCACATTTTCTATAAATGGTTAACACAATAATAGGGTGTTTGTTCTCATTTATCTCTTTCATATCAGCTTTGGCATGAGCTTAGAGGCAACGCTGTAGCCTTTGGAAGAAATTAAAATATTTAAAACACACAGCATACCAAATGTTTGTACGTAAAATGCCCCTTCTCAGTTTCACCGTTTCTTACTTTATTTCTCTGACTCACATGGTTGCAAGAAATATCGAGTAACTTCCCCAGAATGCTGCCAGGAACCAGACGCTGCAACAACAATCTAACTTTACTCTTCATCTCGTTCAACGGCCTCATGAGCCAGCTCGAAAACTAAAAAGAAAGAGATATAGTTTGAAATCTTGTAAGCATGACAGTTTCGAAAGAAACCTCGGGGTGGGACAAGTGCCCCCAACACACACACACACACACATTGAGGGGGGTATACTCTAGTCACCATGGTAACTTACTGCTTATACGCTTACTAAGTCCGTTTACCCAGAGTAAGTTTTGATTTTCTCTTAACTGCTAACCATCACCTTCATTACTCATTTTAATGTGTGAAAGTGAGTGTGCATCTACAGCAGTCAGACTTGGAATCAACTCGTGGTTACCTCAAGTCATATCCACATTCTCAAACAATTAAATCTAAATACAGCATCAGCCTTTGTGGGATGTGCTTTTTCAGGAGCTGCATTTTGTACAGAGAGGAATGTCAACAGTGATCGGTAGACAGGCCTTGCCGTCACTGTGGATATTCCACTTGAGATGGTGCCTAATTTGATTATTTCTATCCTCTTGGACTTCTTCTCCTTGACGATCACAGGTTGCGATATCTCCACCCCCTCCCTCCACCCTCAGGCCTTGTGATGTTTGATCCAGGGCCAGGGGAGGCTGGCCAGACATTCAGGCCAGACTCTGGCGCCCTTCCCTCAGTGTACCATGCACTCTAGCTCCCTGCTGTGAGGCCTGGAGGAAATCACGCAGCCAAGAGAATTATAAAAGCCCTCATCTATTGAGCAGAGGTTAAAGCAGGGGGGACAATACCTTTGACTCACACTCTGCTTCTCTCTGTGGAGAAACTTAAAAAGCACCTATTGCTCATAAAAAAAAATAAAAAATCAATAGGCAAAAAGAGAAAACGAAATCAATACAGCTGCTCTGACTTCATTCATACTCTCCTTTTCAGTTATCGGACTAGGAATAAGAACAGCCCCCTCCCTCAATTTACCATCCCAAATATATTTTGGTTGCAGCAGAAAATGGACACTAAATATTGAAAATGTGTCCAACAGCTCTTTTAATAAATTTGTGCAAAGGCATTATAACAAGAACAAGATTTACAAACTGCAAAATGACAACCCCAGAGGGCCAGATTATATCTGTGAATGCATGTTAGTATGTTGAGGGTGTGTGTGTGTGTGTGCGTGTGTGAGAGAGAGTCTGGAAGGGTGGTGATGGAGGGGGTTCATTCACACAGCTGTGTAAGATCAAACTGGAAAGAGGTTTCCAAAGTTTCCTTTGGCAGACAAAATCAAAACAAATCGGATGGGAGAATGCGAGATGCCGAGTGAGAGACCAAGAGAAAAGAGCCGCAAAGCCACCAACAGCCTCATCGTGCAGCTAAGCGGTGGGATCTTTCAAGCAAATGATAAATCGCATGCAAACACATATACTCAGTAAAATACATTTTCTTTTTTTTTCTTTTTTATGTGCAAAGACGAGGGAACAGATCGTGCCGACCAGGAACCGGCTCCTCCTCTGCTACTGCGAGGGGTGTAGGATGGACGCAAACAGAATGTGTATATATTGACCTGCGAATCAAATAAACGGTTTATTCCGCCTCTCGCCGGTCTCAACCACCCTCCACCTCCTCATCCCTTCCGTTTTCGCACACGTGAGCCAACGCGGTAAACCAGCACATTTGACAGCTGATACACACAACCTTCCACCAACCACGTTCAAGCATCAAGACATAATCTTGTCCGTCTTCCAAATACAGTTTGGCGGGCCGAATGGGTACGAGTGAGGGCCAGATGCAGTTAACACCTTTTTCTAAAACCAGTAATTTTCCTCTAAATCAGTCAAAACCCACAAAATATACAACTACTTTTCTGCCTTGAATCAATAAACTTTGCACAAAACCTCTTTACACCACGCCACCTTCACCACATCTGCTGTTTGTATTTATTTGTATCTTTCAGCGAAGGCTGCCATGAAGAGATTAGGCAGCAACAGTGGTCACCCAGCCACTCTGCTCCACTGGCTCATTACTAGGGGGGGAGTTGCCATCCTGATCCCCTTGCAAGGGGCCAAATGCTTGGTGAAAAGGGTTGCATTCGAGGGCTCTTTCACAGAAGGGAGGTCACTGTTCCACAACTAGCCATGCATGTTGGAGAGCCACAAATGACTGTTTTGAAAGAGAGGGATAATGAATTTTTGTTTTGTTATCACAGGAAAATACCCTCATGAGAGATTAAATGAGAGCACGATTTATCGGCCAAGGCAACGCAGTGCCAAAGAGGACCTGAATAGAGTGGCCGGTGGCTTGTTGGCAGGAAAAAACAAACTGCTCCATCATAAAAAGAGTGATTCATAGATTACTGCGCTCGGTAGGAGGCTCGTGAGGCCGTAACACATAACAAGCACATTTATAAACGTATGCCGAATGGTAAAACCAAACAGACTGAAATCTTAGTCGGCATACAGCAATTTCTGCAGAAGACCATGACAGGAAGCTTCAGTTAAACTAGTCTCAGTATAGTCAAGACATTTTATGATACCAAGTCTTACTGGCATAATCAGTGACAGTGAAACTGGTATTCCCGGCAGAAAGAGACGGAGTAATGGAGGATCGATACTGACTGAGCCTCTGCTCTGTTGCTTCATCCCTCGAGGCTTAATTCACTGGATGTGTAAAGACGACGGTGTCACAATAGGGGATCAGATGGGATTGACCATCGGATGAAAATGTAAGAAGTGTTTATTAAACTGATGTAGCTGTGATGAAGAGTGGGGTGAGGGTGAGCAAGGATCGGTCAGAAGCTAGTCTGAGAGATGTACATAATGGTCATTAAAAGCTAAAGGCAGACTAAGCTACAATGGCTGGGTGATTCAGAAATGCATGAACAACCTAATGCCTCCTATTTCAGCTTACCGAGCCTAAAGGGAAGCCCAGGGCTAAGCTGCCATCTGAACTAGAAGCTAAGGGCTCCTGAAGATCTGTATGATTATTTTGTAGTTTTTTTTCTTAAAACACAAAATTATGGAAATGTATGCAGAAAGATATACGTCAAACAACTCAGTCAATTTTTTTCTTTTCATTCTACTATTGCTGAATGTCCTTCGTGGACCCCACAAAGCCTGCAAGGCCAAACCAAAGACAAAGCTAAAGTGTTGATTCAGCTTCATAGGGATCCTGAACAGATAAGCTGTGGCAACCACTCACTCATTCAAACACGCACAAACATGACTGAGCAAGGGGGGGAGCACACACACACCAGCTGTCTCACTCCCCCCCCCCCCCCCCCATCTCCATCCAAACCCACAGGAGCAGGAGGATATAAATCACTCGTGCACACCGGGGAACACACGTGGTGTACGTAACATACACGTGTGCACTCACTCAATCCCCTACTTGCATTGGCTGTCCACAATTGCACTGTGTCCAGACGTGCCTTGTGTCCAACTATTGGAGCATATGCTTTAAAACACACCTACACAGTCCTACGGTCATACGCAGCGTTATGTGATTACTCCTATAAATGGCCTACGCCAAGAAACCCTGGTTTTTAGGTTGGCCCTAAAACCTGTTTCTCTCACCTACTGACTGCAAGTGTACACCCACAAGGCGTCTGTCTGTCTGTCTGTCTGTCTGTCTGTCTGTGTGGCCAGAAAAGAGCCGGAGATTGTGCTTAATGCCAACAGCTGATAAGAGAAAAGGTCATATTACATAACAGGAGTGTGTGCCGTCCGTGACATAATGCTGGAGAGAATAAGAGAAAGATAGACAGTAAAGGGTAAACAGGGAGAGGGAGAGAGAGAGAGAGAGAGAGTCTGCATTTGTGTGAGAGAAAAAGAGCGGCGTGGTGATGCATTTGGCCACTGAATATCCCTCTCCGGGCCAAATCGAAGCCGGCAGCTCACAGAGAGCCTGTAATGATGCAGTAAACTCTCCGTTGGCAATCTAGACCTTTATCTAAAAAGAGGGGGGGAGGGAAGGGCTCTCTTCTCCTCATTTAAGCACAAACTAAATAAATAAGGCTGAACTAAATTAGACTGGGCTCGCCAATATCACTCCCAGAATTTTTCTGGCGGTGCGTATCGAGTCGACAGGCCCTGCGAGAAGAGAGATGAGGCCAAAGGGATGTGAGGCCAGGCCCCGCAGAAGGACTGCTTCCTCTCCGCTTTAAAACAAAACTGTTGAGGGGAGGGGCACGTGCACTGAGGCCTGCTGGTGTTTCATTGCTTGACAGGTTTCAGCGAAAATTACTAATCTGTCACTGTGGCACAAAGAGGAATACGGCTGCTAAACACATCTGATTAAGTGTTTTCTTAACCATTATGTCAAGTATGTAGTATGCAATATGTTTTGTCTGCACAGGGTGACACAAACTTATTTTCCATTGTGTGTGAATTGCTGGCAACCTTCATTAGGACTATTCTTGGCAGTAACTTTTATGCCACACTGCAACATAATCCAAATTGATTTTCCCTCATTGGTGAATAAAGAACAATAAAGCAGGGTGATGTTACTATCAAATAAAAAAAAATCTTATCCTCTGTTGCCTTTTGTTTAAGGACACACACACACACACACACACGCACACACTTCGTCTGCATGGGTATACATGCATGGCTAAACTGTCTCATCAAAGTGACGCTGATAAAATGAACAAGAACATATGGAAAGCACTTTTGTCTTTTAATGTGGCGCTTTTCACAGGTGCCATGTTACCATAGCGAACGTAGTCAAATAAACAGGCAGTAAACCGTTGCTTTTGCCATAGTACACTTTGGTTTTGCCCTGGTAGCCATAGTGACGGGGAGGTTGCAAAGTGAACCCTGCCATGTTGCACACGTGAGGAGAAGGGAGCTTATGAAAGAAGAATTTGCATTGAAACATAAGGTTAAATGAAGCGCATTGAGGCTCAGGCACGGTGAAAAAACAACCCTGTGACCCTCTCTTCATGGTCCGACATAAGGCCCACATTTCATTTGGACAGCCCAAGAACGGGAGAGCGAGACAGACGGGGGGAGAGAGAGGGAGATAAAGAGAGGAAAAGGAGGAGAGGAGGGGGAGTCTGTGCCTTTGCACTCCCCACGCGGCCCCGCTCTCTATTTTTGTTTCCTCTTTTTGTGCACGCTCAACGCACACACTCACAGTGCAATGGATTTCCAACTTGGGCCCTCATCAGTTGTGCGCCTGATGAAACAAACACTGACAGCCTCTTTACATTTGTAAAGGCCCCTGCAGCAGCTGTGCTTGTCCCACACACACACACACACACACACACACACACACACACACACACACACACAAACACGCACACACACAACCTTTGAATCCGAGGCCTAGCCCCAGCTGGGGTCTACAGGAAGAGCCGACTCTGCACAAAATGGCCATGGCTGCACAAGGCTGCACTCTGCTATGCTTTCCTGCTATTCTCGCTTACACGCATTCACAGACACACACAGCGCGTGTCATGTTTCGTTAGACAGAACACTGCCGTACATTAGTGCCTGCCACCCCAGTCATCAGCTCCTACGCTCAACCCCTGGCATGAAAAGCACCAACAAATGACAAAAATAAAAACATAATAAAAGGGGAAATAGTCATTTTAAATGGGAGAACAGGGAGGAAAAAGAGCTTACTTGCTCCCGCAGTGTCACTCTGTCTGACGACGCATCTTTGGGGGAAAGAAACCTGACGGGGCAGTTTCTCTTTTCGGTTCTGTTTACATTGGCAACTATACCTTCTAGTGGAAATGGTCATTTTATTTTTTATTAAAAAAATCATCCCCTTTTTCAATTATCTTATGATGAATTTTAATATCTCTCGAAGATAGTGGGTGTTTGTTGGATGCAGAGGGTGGGGGCGGATGGCGTAACAACTCACACTCATGTTTCAGGGGAAATGGTTAAGCCAAGCATGTATAATTGTCTTACGCTAATTATGGGAGGGGGAGGGTGGTTGGATCAGTCATGGCCAGGAGTCCTGTCTCAAAGCCTGGAGGGAGGCTTGGGGATCTGGACTCCTCCAGGTTGCTGTGGAAATGCACATATGTGAACCTTATTTGGTCCGGGCCAGACTTCATGCATCAACTGCAGCTGCCAAAAACACGTGACAGATGTGACACACATACACACTTCCTGCAGTCGGGCACACAGACAAACCATTTCCCCCAACCCTGATACTCTTATGAATAGATACAATTTTAAAAAAGGGAAAAGCCAATCTAATTTTTAGAGTGTGACACCGCTGGCCATCATAATCTGGCTCAATTTTAAGTGCAGACTTGGGTACTTTAAGTACCCAAGTGCACATCCCGAGGAAGACTTAGACAAGTAAACAAAAATCTAAAACTTTGTCTTATTAGAAATAGACAACTCACTAACGGTCACAACTTTGTCACTGGAATGATTTAAAAAAGTCAACTCAGACAATGTCAAAGAACACTATGGGATGTTGATATACAGCAGAATACATCAAGCCCAAATGGTACACACAAGAGCTGCAGTGTACCATGTTAGATTGACCTTTTTAGTCATTTAAAACATCCATCTTATAAAGGGATGAATCACATATGTATTGCTTTCCAACAAATACATGTTGATGCCCATACAGCACACTGTGTTAGTGGCAATGACATGACTCAAAATGTATGTTGCTCAAAAGAAGACATAAAGATGTGTTAGAATGACAACAGTATACAGAGGACCGGACCGTAGAAACCAATTCAAAAGTGGCGGATTAAAAGCTTGATGAGATGCTCCTCTGGAAGTAATATTTTAGTGGATCACTTATACATTGTGTTCACACGTGTAGTACTTATGAGACAGAAACCAAATGGACAACTTAAAAGTGATCAGGGAATATTCAGACTGAGCTTTAATAGATTACACATGGAATGTATTTGAATTTCCTTTAGGTGTTGAGAGAAATTCAAATTCAGATCAAAGCAAGAATGCACAGAAACAAACCCCTTTTTAAAAAAAAAAACTCAGTCTCATTGTTCCCTTGCTCTAAAACCTGTTGCTCAGATCGGCCTTTTGCAATATTTTCTTTCAGCACAAAATAGATATGACAAATGGTTCAGTTTAAAAATTAAAAAAAAATCAGCCAGAAACATTCTGCAGGGGGGGGGGGGGGGGCACTTTTAAAGACACTCCACGTGTTGTTTGGATGGGGGGGTGGAGCAGTGGTTAGCTCTGCTGACTTCAGCTTCGGGTCATGAGCAGATATAATGTGCCTTCTGCCATTAAACGCAACAAAGTGCCCATAGGGTCTTGTGATAATCCACAGCAGCAATTTATAAATACACCAAAGAAGTGCGGCGAACTTTAAAAAAGACCAGAAACAGAGGCCCGGTCTTCATGAAAAACGATAAATTGCAACTTAGTCGAGCCATTCACACGTTTCCAACATTTTAAAGTGTGCGTGTTGCATTCACGAAGGGGAGGACAAATGGGTGTTCACCTGACTAAATTAACCACGTCTACCCCTGGACTGTTTTTTATTTCACATTTTATTTCGCCCCTACCCCAGAATTTCACCCGTGTTACTTGCAGAAAGAAAATGGTTGCTTCTTGGTATCGCTTCATACATGAGCCCCTGCAATGCGACTGAACGAAGCCTCTTTAGAAGATCGGAGCACGCGGAAACATTGTGCTCAACCACCAGTCAGCCAATGTGCCGTTGGATGTGAATTATAGGCAGCCGAGGACGAGACCCGTGCGCCTGTAAAAAAATAATCTCCCGTAGTATCGCAAACATGGAGTTGTTCCTCAACGGGCTGCTGCAATATCTGTTCGTTACAGAGGTCACGCGGAGACCCGCAGGATTACGGAGACCCGAGCGGACTTCTCGCTCAGAGAGCGGAGGCGACCGCATCACAACACAACACAAGAGTGTCCTCGCGCCGTTTCAAGTGTTGGAAATTGAACGAATATTTGAATCGCATTGACCCCCTCCCCTCCTCCTTTGCTCTCGCTCACTCTTTATAGAGAAAATTAAAGAGCCACAACAGTCCGCGAAACATGTCGCTTTGCCAGCCCTTCAGCAGCTAGAGACACACACACGCACACACAGACACACGCACACACACACACAGCGGGCATTCAACCTCCCCCCGAACACAAACTCCGCACGTAAGCTTCAGCACGTGAACAAAAAGGTTTTACGTGTAGATTTTCTCAAGGTAAAGAGCTCCAGTTTGAAGCGGAGGTATACAAAAAGAAAAAGAAAAAAGAAGCCGCTCAGCATGGGACGAAATGGAAGCCGAAATAGCTGAGCCATGGCCGACAGGCTCGTCTTCACGGCTCTAAATGGGAAGAAACGGGGCGCGAACAAAAGCATTTTGTGACAACAGTTCGCAAAGTCTTTTTAATTCGCCAACCTTTCATGGCTTTATCGCATAGCCGGGACACACTGTGGCCACACGGTGTTCTTGCCCCCCTCCCTCAATCACGCGTTAAATCGAGTCGGAATGAGCGAAGCAATCTCTCCCCCCCAAAGCACCCGATGTTCAAATAGCCTAAAACATGTCTGATGTCGAAGAAACGCTGCAACACAGACCTTGAATAAACATTGCTGTCTCTTTAAATACAAAAGCATGTAATTGTTAACACGCCGATGTGACTTACAGTCGTTACCATTAAATGATATCTGACCCAAATAGTGCACGAGCTGCCCCGTGGTAACCTTCACAGTCCGCGATGAAAGTTTATGCATTTTCATCGTAAACGAAGCAAGGCAAACTTGAATAGAGCGATTTGCGTTTGTGAGCAATTCGGGCACAGATGTGTGTGTGTTTTTGTTTTTTTACTTACGTATTTCTTTTGAATGATATTCCTCTTAGGCCTTTCCTTGCTCATTATGCGATCCCAAAAAAAAATGTTTGGCTATAGAGAGAATGGCCACATGAATTTCTTTCTTTGACTCTCGCCTCTCTCGGAGCACCACCAAATGACGATTTAAATCCCCGGCTCTTGTCGGAAAAAGCTTGCTGGCTTTGCAGAATCCTCCTTCGGCGTTTCCCCTTCAACTATTCGGATATAAATCCCAAAATGCAAGGGTCGACGACGGACAGAGACGGACTGGACCCAAACTCGCTCGGGGATAACATAGTCAAAACAAATGCACAACAATAAGTTCCATTCGCCAAAACAGCTCGGCTTCTCGTCTCTGCGCACTCACTCCCGGCTCTTTTCAAATGCATGAATATACTTGAGGGGATGCCCACAAGTTACATCTTGTTTGAGGTGACGACACGACGAGAAATGCAATAAATATAAATTAAAAACGAAACGTCGGGTGACACGTCTTTTTGTGTGTGTTGAAGCTGGAGCCTGCGGTCGACGAGAGAGCTCTCCAGCGGCACTGCTCTACTGACTGAGCTCAGCTCCTTTCTTCCCCAGCCTCAGCCTCTCAGCCTATCACATCCTTCACCATTCAGCGGCAACTTCAAACTCTCAACGAGGCGACCCTCGGCACTTTGCACCGCCACATAGTCCTCTGCCATATTATATTTATGGACTCCTATTGTGTTGCTGGTAATTGCAAGCGGCAGTTTACAGTGCTCTTGCAATAAACTGTGCTCTTGAATATTAGTTTTGAGGCTCGGTGTTTCTGTGGGATATCAAGGAGACACGAGTATTGGATAAGCTTATACATCCCCCTCTGCGCTGGTGTTTTAAATCGTAATATTCATATGGTGATGGTGTGTCTAAGTTGAGAAAATAATATATATTTACTTCTATTTCCTATCATGATCTCATGCGCCGTGTTTTTGATACACTACATTTACTACATCAACTTTTGTTGCGCAAAACCAGTCCCATTTCAAGAGAAAAGTATTCTCAAAAGAGGTTAATGGTCCAAAGTAGTGGTTCCCAAATGTTCATGTAAATGTCAGCCCCCAACCACCAATCTTCACATCACCCCCACAAGCGAATGGTGGTTAACCATTAGAGTATTCTTTCATAGAATGCAGTGCTTTCAGGAGCCCCTGTAGTTTGGGGAGTTTACTTAGATGTTAGGAGGCAGAGCCTCCACTCTTAGCAGTGGCAGAAGGCTCAAAAAAGGTTTTTACACATTCGTTTTCCTGAGCCCATAAATAGTCAAATACTTTGGTAATCAGATTAGGGTCTTCCCTCTGGAGACCTACAGGGAAACACCCAAGGGTGTCAGCAGTGGCACCCCACTTTTCGAATTGCTGCCCTAAAATAATAGTCATTATACATCTGTTCAGTCACACACCTCCAATACGTTTTGCTCTGATCAGTTCAAACGATGACCCTGTCTCACCAAATGTTCACGTGATGGACAACAACACGGTAAAAACTGTAATTGGGGTTAATTAATATTTAATAAATACATATTTGTAACCTACACATCATAAACAAGACAATGTGTTGTTTGCAATCACATTGAGTTGAATCCAACCGATTTCTTTGATTTATTAATTGGATTTTTACTCAGTTTTGTTTGAATAAAATCAGCTGTGCATCACCAAGTAGAATTTAATTGTAATTCATCAGGAGCATAAAAGATGCAGAAAATTGACACATTTTACTCATTGAGAGCTCTTTGATTTTAATCATCTTAAAATCAACCCACAGTATTTTGCACCATATAGACATCAATCATTAATCATCGGCCGCAATCAGGGACAGGGGCTGCCTTTTCCCAAAGGTAAAGAAAAAAAGAGGATGGGAGTCTCAGCCTTATTTACTTTAACCTGAGTTAATAAAGTGGATGCACATTTTCAGATTATCTCCCCAGTTTTCATGCACCGATTTTACAAGAGTGCACCAAGATCTTATAGAAATGTGTGGATGAGGAGATTGATACATATTTGTTCAGGTAATATTCACACATTTGTGTTCTCCACTCTGCTATAACTGTTGTTGAGCTGGCTGGGTGTCCTCATCCCCCTCACTAAGTGGGCTCTCTGTGTCATTATTCTAATATACTGAGTGGGACGGTTGCTCTGAATGAACCCAGGAGGTAGTTAAGAGTAATGTGTGTGTGTGTGTGTGCGTGTAGGTGTGTTTGTGTGGTGTTACAACAAGACAGAGATATAGTTGCCTTGCCTTCAAGGTATAACTTTAAAGGGAGCTCAGCTCTAGCTGAAGTTAACTGTACAGTAGTAAAGCTTTTAACCGTCATTAGGCAGCTATGACCAGGATTGGTAAAAGCTAAAAGCTTCACTAATGTGGTCAGTCGGTCCGCCATGTTGGGCCGGACTGAAATATTTCAACAACTAATTGCTATGAAATGTATCTGTGGTCTCTAGAGGATGAGTCCTACAGAATCAGGTGATCCCCTTACTCTCTAATGCCACGAGAGGATAAAAGGTTACATTTTTAGTGAAATATCTCTACAATTCTTGGATGGATTGCAAAGATTTTTGGTAAAGATATCAACGGCGCCCAGAGCAAAAATCCTCATGACTTTGGTGATCCCGTGACTTTTCGTCTAGCCCCATCAGTAGGTCAAAGTGTTCACTTATTAAGTAAAATATCTTCACATCTGCATGATGGATCGGTAGACAATGTTGTACAGACAGAGAATGAATCCGACTAACTTTGCAGATCCCCTGACTTTTCCTCAAGCGCCACCATGAGGTTCAAAGTTGTGATTTTCAGTAAAATGTCTCAACAACAACTGGATGGTCGGCCATTAGGTTTGGTACAGACATACATGGATGATTTTTATGAACTTTGATGATGCCTTGACTTTTCAATATTTTGACCATTCGACATTCACATCCACTGATTGGTCAGCTTTGTGGAGGTGAGGGAGGAGCCATGGTTTGAACTTCTCACATCTTAAGAACTACACTACTTCTGATGGAGAGCCTCAGCCCTGACGCACACATTCAAACTCACAGATAGTTGGAGTTCATTTACCTGCATGTCTTTACACAAACCAGTGGACAGGTATGATCAAGAAATATTACAAGCAGATTGAGCATCTCCCCAAAACCCCTCAGAGCTGGATTACAATCAATCACCAGCATCCGTGCAATCATGCTGATTTCATTATCATTCATGTAACGAGCAAGAGCCATCGATTTGTCTTCTGTGTTTGATGTAGATTTAGCATAACACACCAAATGATCAAAGCACTAAACTTACCCATGAATGCATGAACAAAGACACCAAATCAATAGCTGATGGGTCAATAATTCTCATCGAGGCTCGCGGATGACATGAAATTTATGTAGCCTCCCATTAAATCACGCCGTATGTAATATATAAACAGAATAGGAAAGAAATATTGAGGGATCAGTAAGAATGCAGATATTATACAGTGTTGCAAGAGAAGGGATTTGAATAAATGCTGATCATAAGCACGTTTACGGCGCAGTAAAATAAATCCTAATCCCTCACTTTCAGGTAAATCCTCAGAAAGTATATATCAGAAAATCATTACAGTAACTTTACCTGAGAACATCATATTCTTTTTACTGCCAGATAAATGATGTCTTGTCCTTTGACAGCGTCCGAGTCAAGCAGGCTATTTTGAGACGAGGCTGTGGCTCACGCTGCCTTTAGCCCCATCACCCTTCACTCTCAGGGGGTTTACCAGGGTCCTCTGCTCTGCTGGTGCTGACATTTAGGTCCCCATAAATCAATGAGACAAGCTGTGGAGAGACGGCTGAATTTCACAGCGGTAACCCTCCCAGTTCACGTTTAGCCCACGCCATGGACAGCCTTCAGGGTTGCAGGGTCTTTGACACATTTCTTTTGCTTCATTCCTCCTTGAAAAGCTTTGTAAAACAAGGCGAAGCAAAGTGTTTTTCTGCTTGACACAATCTAATTAATCTTGCTTGCACAGTGCTTCACTTTTCTTTTTTTTTTACATTGATATTAAAATACTTAAGTGTTGGGCTAAAATGCCTAAAAGTGTATGCCAGCTCCAGTGAGTTAATGACATGTGCATCTGGAGACATGGTGGTAACGAAGTAAACCGTAAGTCGACTGTGACGTAAGTGCACGGTGGCCTATTGAAGCTCCGAACCCATTTGATGTGAGTTAAATGCAGGAAATGATTTAGACGACTGGTCTGCGTTCATTCATAACTCCTGCAAGTAAAAGAAACCGAGAGTGTGTTTGTGTCTGTGTTTTTTGTGTGTGCTTGAAGAGACAGCATGTTGCAAAAGTGCTGCCTGGACTGCTCTGCTCTTGTGTAAATAGCAGAGACATCTACACCAATAGATTTAGGAGTGTGTGTTTGTGTCTATATGTGTGTGATGGAGAAGGCCAGGGATTGATTAGAGCTTTCACTCTCAATGTGCTTAATTGCCCAGTGAGGCTTAGCAGACGGTGCTGGCTAGATTGATGTCCGATAGCCAAGAAGAGGGGGAGGCAGTGTGTGTGTGTGTGTGTGTGTGTGTGTGTGTGTGTGAGGGGGTTGATTTACTTGTGGTAGGGACGGGGGCCCAACAAATCCCAAATTAATGTTAAAAGTTTGAATGGTTAAGTATTGCACACTGTGGAAATAAACCCAAAGGAGTTTCCTTCAAAAGAAAAGAAAAAGCAAGCGATTGTAATCATATCTGCCGGAACAAAAAGAAGATGCATTGAAATAACAAATGTCACCTTTTGGTTTGTTGCCAGCGAATAAAAGAGTTTTGTCTTTTTTAAAGGGAGAACAGCCTCCCCTTTTAGAAGACGCTTCCTTTGGGTTTAATTCAACAATGACCTGATGTTTTCATCTTTCCTCAGTCACTGAACTTGCTCAATATTTAAAAACAATGGTTTATTCTGGTACTGAATCAAGCTAAAATCCTTACTACTACTCTGACTCTCAGTATTTAAGTAGAGATTATGCTTTTGACAGAATTGTTGGCTTAAACAGTGTTTAATCTTGTAGCTAAAATGTTTAAATATGTCTATGAATGTACACACTGCAGCAGAATAAGATCTCTAAAGCAAAAGAATGGCTGCCTGACATTATCATGAGGAATAGTGTACACCACTCCTGATTGTTACTGTTTCATAAATGATGTGTTTTGTTCAATAAGAGGGGTAGGGAGGTATATGGGGAGCTGAGCATCACACTGTGGGACAGCAACAAGCGAGCTGCAGTGTTGGCTGGATGAGGAAGCTGTAAAATCACGGCTTGTACAATTCTCCCCTTTTTTCGCAGGCTGTTAAAACGCTCAGTAATACGAGCACCAGGGACATTAAATACCTCATGTAAATAAAGAGAGGAAGGATGAAAGGAGTTTTACCCTTCAAAAAACAACATATCTATGTCAGATCATCTTATATTCAGGTATAAAGGGAATATTTAGTATACCAGACATCTCAAGACATAACTTAAATATTGATTCTCTCTCTCTTTGTTTGGGTTATTTTAAATAAATACGGGGAGAGTGTTATCAATGCAAAGGCATTTGTTGTCGTTTTGTTTGCTATTAACTTCAATTTAAAGTTGAATGCACATTTAAACACATTTTACAGTAGTTCTGCTGTCAAACAGACTGGATTTGAATCCTGTTTTCAAGAAATCTTATGAAGTCTTTTGTGTTTGGGGTGGATGGGGGGTGGGGGCAATGTTTTTCGCAGTGCGTGCCTTGGTGCTGATGATGGTAGGAAGACTGGAGGTCACGGTGGCTTTGAATTACTCTGCTGAAATTTGAATCTTATAAGTACTCTCATTAAAGTGAGGTTAACCTTCTCCACAGCCACCCCCACCTCACACCCACCTCTCCCTTTCCGCTGTTCAGGGACTCGTTGAGATCACAAACACAATTTATTTTTCGACAACCCCCCCCCCCCCTGATACACACACACACACACAGAGACACACACACCTCTCCTTCTGGAGGGACTTGAGAGTCCCCACTCTACTACCATGGATAATTGGACACCTTCAACATGAGGAATCCCCTGCCGAAACAAAACCGGCACCAGCGGTTTAGACTCGTATCAGTTTTGTCAAATATAAGCACAACAGTGAGGATGAGACAGAGACTCGGTTAAAGCTTCGCTACGAGCTACATTTGAAAGCCCCCTTTGGCGCTGGTTCCTTCTGATTCAATTCACACTTCCAGTATCTCCCTGCCCCGAGCAGCGGTGACTGCGGTGTGTGATGGAAGGATCAACAGGAGGAATATCCACACCCTCGGGCTGCAGTGAGGAAGCTGTCCTCAGGGCAAGTAACTGGGATCAGCACACTCCTCACTGTGCCCTAAGTTGACTCATCTGGAAGCTAAATGCAAAACTGCCAGCTGATCAGAGCCCAGGGATGACTTGCCATTACTTCTGCCCCCAGTGCTGTTGTTGTGTTTCACTAATGAGGCAGACCTCCCCAAGCTCACCTGCAGCTGCAATGCTGGATAAATCTGACCTGGTAAGCTGCAGACTTTGAGAATGAATAGATGCTCAAATGGGTTTGGATGTTAAAGCACGTTTTACAGACGCTTAAACAGTCTCAATAGTGGTCGGGTCACTCACCATATTAAAGGATGTGTCCTTGTCTTTATAGGCCACTGTTACAGAACCATGGTAATGTCAGACACATTTCCCCATGATGTAACACCGGGGACATCAGGGCCGTACTGGGATGGAAATTCAGCCTGTGACTTTGAGATGGAGAGGCCTTTTGTGTGAGCACCTGGAGG
Organism: Cyclopterus lumpus; assembly: GCF_009769545.1. Classification (NCBI taxonomy): domain Eukaryota; kingdom Metazoa; phylum Chordata; class Actinopteri; order Perciformes; family Cyclopteridae; genus Cyclopterus; species Cyclopterus lumpus. The sequence continues at coordinate 9,317,602 of NC_046976.1, read as the reverse complement.
GCACGGCAATAGTTATAATGTTAATACAGTTGTTGTGGTATAAATAATAATACATCGAATTTATACAGCGCTTTTCAAAACACACAAAGACGCTTTACATAAAGAGAATCACATGATACTAAAGACCTTGATGACACTTTAAGATGTCTTGCAGCCATCTGCCTCCTCAGTTTGTATCACCACGTCACCACTGCACTGGATCAAAACAAGACCAAATCAAATCAAGAGAAGCTGGAACACTACTCTCATGTCTCACCATGAAAATGACTGAGCTAATCAGATTTCAAGAAGAATCCTAATCGTGAAGGGCTGCTCGTACACCCCCTCAATATTGAAAGTATTTAGATTGGTCCGGTCTGACAGGCAGTGCTTGGCTCTGTGCTCTCTGCGGCTGCGAGGGCCGGGCTGGTCCTTGCCATGGCCGAGGACCATACAGTAAATACTGACATCAGAATTTAAAAAACATGACCACTGGCCGATTCTGCCTAGGATTGATCGGCCGTGACAGAGAAAAAAACAATCTCAATTGTTCTTTTGTCATTCAATGTGAGCAAAGAACCTTTTCTCATGCTTAATTCATGCTTCTTTTTTTATTTTACATATCCACAGTTTTAACATTTAATTAATGTCCCATGTGGCCCCCATTCATGGATCTTTTTGCCATCTGTAAATTATACATCCAATCCACTGTGAGTCCAGTTTCCCCATTCAGTCTGACATCATTCAACACTCTTGTTCCCCTTCCTTACCTCAAACCAGTCTGGACTGGAGTACGGTGTGGATGAGTAGCTAAGCATGAATCACTCATGAGGAACAAGCAGCGTTGTAGCGTTGCCAGGTCCCTTGTGTGTATCTAGCCACACAGAGAGTAATAGCGTTCAGACACAAAGGTTCTATAGCCCAGCAGTGACTGGCTGACTCATGTGGGTCAAGACCTGCCACAGGTGGGGGATCCCAGGCTGAATAACCTCCCCCCCTGTCAGTAGGCAGCCACAGCCTCTGCGCCCCTTTTCACCCACCCGGGACACCTGCACTGGACACAAAAGCCATCCCTCTCCGATTCTTTGAGGGCATGAGCAGAGAGAGGAAAAGGGACGCAGGGAAGAACGGAGCAAGCGGAGAAAGAAATGGGGTTGGATGGGTCGCAGTGGGGGCTGCCTCAATCGTAGCCATGCGGAAACAAAGTAACACAAACTCGAGCCACAGCAGGGGAACAGCTGGAGCACACAGGGACGGCTGTCTGGGTGGTCTGAAAGCGAGGGAGGGAGAGAGAGAGAGGGGGTGTGAGCATGCAGGAGAAATGAACGAGAATGAAAGACCCAGAGAGGGTTTGGATGGAGATGTTGGAAATAGAGGCTATTAAAAGAGTAGTACAGAAAAAGAAAAAGAGAAGGGTTAAAAAAAAGATAAAGCAGCTACTTGTGGGTTTCCCCATTATCCCTGCAATTATGGCAAATCGGTACACATCAATATCTAATTATCCAAAGAAGCCCTTCCACCAATAGCTCCATTAGAGGCAGAGGTGTAATTCAAAGTGCAGGAGAAGCCACTTCTGTGTAAAAACAAATTACAGTGTATTTAAAATCAGTTGCAAATGTCTAAGGAACAGCTCCCAAAGATGGAATAATAAGTAAGATTTTTTTGTATTTTGCTTGGTAAGAATATAAATATTGCTATCCCTTCACACCACACACTGCAGCCACATAAACAGAATGTTTGCTAATCAAACAATTTCCCACTGACCATTTAAAGATGTTTTAATTCAGCTGTTTTCATCAGTTTAATTAATTATTTGGCATTACCAAACACAGGGTGTTGGTTATTAGGAAAGCATTTGGTAACCCATTTCATAATAGAGGACCTTTCACTTGCACACAGTGAGCCCTATGCTTTTTCATATGAGGCTTATCACACCAACATAGTTTGCATGATAAAAAAGAGAAGGTAAGTCATGCGGGAGGTCCTGGACATTTGCATATCCCCTGGGTGCACGGTGTAATTTAGCTACATATGTCCCTTCCCTAATAGGCTGGAGTTGGCTTAACACGAAGCTTGTGTTTTTGGAAGCGACCTTGCTTGATTGTCTATTCGGATTCGCAGCTCTGCTCTGATTTGCAACTGAAAGGCACTTAATTGTACTTGGACTAACTGAATAACTATAGGTCTTCTAAAGAGGGTGTGTGAGGGGGAAAGGTGTTTTTCTTTTGTGTGTTGGATTCACGCTCATCATCCCTTAGTGCAATCTGCTTCATGGGATATCGTTCACAAAGCAGTGGTTGGGTTGGTTGTTGAATATGGTAAAAAAAAGAAAGAAATACAGCGCACGTGACTATGAAGTTAGCCTAATTGCTTACATGTGCTAACTCCACCAATTCAGCCTGTATCACATCTCACTGAATTCATAATGTCACTAATCTGTCTCCATGTTTCCCATGATAATACATAATATATCTGACTCAAACAAATGGAAATATATTCATGATATGCATTCGCTTATTCGCTAAGTTTGACATTCTCCTTTCGAATCCACAGAGACTCAGACAACATTAGTCGGGCTGATACAACACCAACCAGGAGCCACGATAAATTGAGGACCTAGTCTGTTCCTGGTCATAGCACGCTGCTCGTCTCCCATATTTGACTACCATAATTTGCCTCTCAAATGCTCTTGTGTATGATGTCACCTGAAAATGCATATTCCACCGATGCAGAGGAGTCTCATGTGTGTTAATCCCAACTTGTTATCCATGACATCAAACCCAATTTATCCAGATTTAACATCAATTTTCAGTTCGACGGAGAGGAAAAGCACCGGAATATGAATTCATGTTGTTTTTTTAATCTTTATTAATAATTACCCAGCCGCTCCTGCAAAACACTCTCCACTTTCTCTCTCCTCGATATTAAACAAGATTAGGGTAGCTAAAAATGTTAATGAGATCCCTTTTTTTGAACAAACTGAGCCTTATTTCTCCCTTTCAGAGCAAGCTATAAACATCCTCCCTGTAATAACGAATGGTGATTATGCCGATGATATTAATTATCATTACTTTCAATTACTACACCCAGCCAGGCCCTGTCGGTTATGAGGGCAGCTCCCTGTGGAGGAGCCGCCACCCGCCGCTGTACAGTCATTAGCTGAGCCGAGTGATTGTGAGTCTCTGTCTCACTCCTTCTTCTTCTTCTCTCCCTTCCTCCACTCGTGGCCTTTGTTTTGTTGTCCCTCTTCCTCCAGCCAGTCTCAAAGAGTCCAAGAAGCTCCACATATTGTCCCAGGGAGGCCAATGAACGAATGAGGTGAGGTGGAAGTTAATTGTGGAGAGATTTGAGATGAGCGGTGAGGGAATCCGTCGTACAGATTGTACAGATTCCTCAATTTTCTTTCTCTCTGTACCCCCTCCTCCCCAAACACATACACACACTCCCCCTCCCTCCTATTTTATTCTTCTCCTCTTTCCCTCTCATCTCGTTTCTTTGCTTTAGCTCTTGTCACCGGTGCCTCGCTCTATCATGTTGCTTTGTCTCTCCCCTTTCCACTCCTCTGTCCTGACATAAAACATCCATTTCAGCCCCATAAAATATGGAAAGGGCCCTCATGAATTGTTCACAGGTTAGCAGCATGCATGCCAATGGCAGCCGTGGGACAGGCTCAGGTTTTCAGGAAGCTGCAGTGGGCGATGGGCAGGACTGGTCACATCCAGTCTGCTCATGAACCTGTGGCGACTGATTATCCCGGCTTGTAGCTGGTCGTAAGGGAGCTTCGGAGAATTCTATATACATACAAATAAGTTGCCACACTTGGTGTATGTTTCTATGATGCACGTACAAATAAAAACAAACAAAGCTTCAGGTGAGGGCATTTAATGTCATCGTTCACCTGCATGTGAACTCAACCAGCTTGCATTCTTCTCCCTGAGCAAGCCACATTTTTTAAATGCCTGAGCACTGTTGCATGACCCTGAAGGGGGCGGGGAGGGGTGGGGCATTGAATGGAAAATGGGCGTCAAGTCTTAATATTTGCTTTCACTAAATATTTTTCTTATAAATTCTCCTCTACTTTGCTGAATGTAAATATTTAATATAATTATAGTTGTTGTGCAATTATTTAAGTTTTTTTTTTAAAGAGGAGAAAACTGCATTTTGGCATAATTTTAAAAAAAGAGTTTTAAGCAGCTTCTTTTTCTTTTTTTCAACAATCCCACACAGCAAATTCCTCTCTTGGGAATGACCATCATGCTGTTTGCCTAACTTGTTAGCTAGCACTGATTCCCACTAGATGATAATTAGGGTGTTAATAGGGTGTTCTGACTTACATTTCTTCTTTTACGGTGCACAATTTTGATCACATAAGTACATCAATGATATATGTGCTGGTTCCTTAACAAAAAAAGAATTTAAGCTCAAACCCCTGCAGCACTAAAAACCTCCCAGAGGAAGGAAGAGGAGACTAAGAGGAAGACGATGGGTGCTGTAAAGTGATCGCACGGTCGGATGGTTCCGGGTATTTATTTAGTTGGTCCCACTGGATGAAACGTGGCCTCTTTCGGTTGGTTAATTTCATCCTGATGAGCTTGTAGATCACGTCAGCATTGCACCACATGAAGGATGAATATGAAAGCCTCAATTAAGATGTACTTTGGTGAGGGTTTTATCAGTTTTTTCCTCGGGCCTAATAGCTTGTGATTGATAGCGATGAACTTGAGCAAGAGGGGTGTGCATTACAGATGGACAGATAGAGCATTTTGAGGGCTTGCTGACTAAAGTGCTTTACTGCAGCTCGTGCACTTGTGGTTATAATGGAGTGCCTGGGAGCCACACCACTTGAGAGATTGTGTGGATATATTATTAATTTGTTCCCTGTGCCATTGCTGTATAGTGCAGAACTGTGGGCCTGGCAAGGAGGATGCTGCTGTGGCGCCATTCCCTTATCTGTTTCTTTCTCTCTGTCTCCTCCACTCTCTTTTAGCCTCCATCCTCTCCCGCGTCTTTGTCACTCAACCTCTTTCTCCCGAGGACTATCTGAGGACAGGAGCTGGAGCTATAGAAGAATGGAGGAAGAGATGATCAGATCAATATTCCTCTCAGGAAATAGGCCTCCTCTGTCTCTCTCCTTCTGTCTCCAACCGTCTTTTGTATAGCCAGCTTGTCTGACCACATTATTGGGGCATTGTGGCCAATTTCACAACACACCAGATAAGCAGCCTTACACAACCTGTCATGGAGTGTGACAACTGCTCGACACAGTTCTCATATATCGGGTGGAGGGGAACGAAACTGATAGAGATAAAGAAAGTAGGGGTTGTGGTTGAGAAAGAGCAACAGTACACGTCTGTTACTGAATGTCATGACTAAGTCATGTTGGAGTCACGGCTAACAGAACCTTCTGTCTTCCTACATTTCACTCCGATGCAGGGGGAGTGACGCCTCGCTGTGTCGTTTTCACATGATGACTTTGTGGAAGCTCATTTGTGGAAATGACACTTTCCTTTGCGTTCATTCATTCCAGATACTCCAAAGATATTTAAAGAGTTTGCATGTGAAAAATATATGTGTATTGTTAAACTGTGTAAGCAGCTATTTCATCACAATATACTGGAGGTCACGTCCCAAAATGATCAGCTCAGCTGTATTCTGTGTCTCTTATTGAAGGCGATTGTCGTTAACTTTCTCTTACTTTTCTATATTATACCCTTTGTCCTCCAAAAATAGCGCATATAAGCGGGGTTTTAAAATATGGTAAAACATACTCAAATTAGTCGATAGACCCGTCTTCCATTGCCAGTAGCCTTTCCTTTTTCTTTCTGGTGGGTCAATGTTCGTCACGGATGTGCCGGAAAACAAGTTTAGTAAACAGTGAAAACTTTGATTACTTCTTTTCTTTTCCATCTGTTACTTATTCAGTCTTTCAAACTCTCAAACCAGAGTTGGCTATTGTTGTAACAGTGGGAAGACTAACAAAGATGTTTTTAATTTTTGAGTTTAATTTTGTTTCTGTTTAAATTTGATTTTACAATGATCAGCGACTTAAAATGTTGTCTTTTTGGAGTCTGGTTGCTTTGAGGAGACAATTTATGACATTGTATGTTTTGTATTTTAATACATTATAATAATTGTCCAAATCCTTATTGATTTTTTCAATTAAATATTCACTTCAACGCACATCATATAGCATTGCGCCGATAAAAAGGGGCAAAAATTGTTTCCATGGAGCTTGAGCCGATAAATGTAAGACAAAAGCCAGATGTTAGTGGGTTTCTGAAAGAGGCTTCAGTGAGCTGAGCTCTGTGAACCAATCAACCCAAATGATAACATCTTCTATGCAGGCATTTACTGTAAAAAGTCTATTTAATAATGCCATTTAGTATACTCCAGAGATATGTAACATTATTTTAATGCATGAAACATATATGATGATTTATAGTTGTACTGTGATGTGTGATATAATTAGACCTGTTGTTTAGTTAAGGGAAAGGCTAAGTAGATCCTAATAGACAAATAAAACAGTAACATACATTTCAGATGATGTATTTGTTGAGAGAAAAGTCTAAAAACGAGTGAATAATTGGATGTTGATCTTCATAAAAGGATTACTGAAGGGCACTAAAAAATAAAAGAAAGCTGAAACTGAAATCAAACATGGGGGAACAAGATCAGACAGGACATCTGAGCCACAGTACATTGTGTTAGTTTCCTACCAGGATGGTGCATCTCTTCAAACAGCTCCCTGGCTGCACCCATTGTTTGATTGCAATCACTTTTTCCTCGTCTGCCAAGATGGCTGATGTCATAGGGCGCTATGCGTTCTCCTTCTGTTCTACATCGTTCACTTCTCACTGGCTGCAGAGCCGTTTCCACATTCCAAGGTAGGTCATAATTTGCTGTCGGAACTGTTCTGTGTTTTGACTGTTGAGGCGATGAAGCTGTAACCACAAATTGTGTCAGCTGGAGCACCGTGCGGATGTCAGGGCCGGTAATGGCTCATAAACTGCATTAGTATTATATCATGGAAGCACGTCGTTTGTCAGATGTTTGCGGTGTAAGGTCATTGGGAAAAGACCAAAATGATCACAGGCAATCTATGTAACAGATTATTTCCCACACGGCGTTGTTTCACCACTGCTCTCTGGGTTGGTGTGTGTGTGTGTGTGTGTGTGTGTGTGTGTGTGTGTGTGTGTGTGTGTGTGTGTGTTTGTGTAGAGTGAGAGAAGAGGGCGAGATTGTGTGGAACAACAGGGAAGGTGAATGGTGTAGATGATACTGTATTTGTCTCTGTGTGTGTAGATGCGGAAGTTTCCACTGCTGCCATGAACTGGCACTGTTGTAAGTGTAGATCCCATCTCTCTCTCACTCTTGCTCACATTCACACACACACACACACACACACACACACACACACTCTTGTATTTTATGGACCTGCTACCTAGAGATTAGTTTATCCACAGAGGGGTGTGGCTGTGCCGTTGACCACTGTCCAATCAGGCGTGAGCTAGCAATGACAACCAGCCAACCAACACGCCCAGATCTCTGCGGTCTGCCAACGGGGCGTCACATGATGAGACCAACTGTCACCACACATGTTCTTTTTTCTCTCTAAAATCTGTCCATTTGTGTCCTAGAAACAATCAATCCAGTTATCCTCGATATCCGGGAGGAATCATTTTCTTCTTTCTGTTTTTGGATTTCATTCAAATCTGCCTTTCCTCCAGTTAGGAAGTAGACTTCAATGGGAGCCAAATCATCTTTCTTCCTTACACTGTGCTCACATTAAGTGGTTCAATCCACTGATTCTAGAGCTGCACAAACTCCCCTCTTAGCAATGATGAAATGGCCAGAACTCTCTGTATCGCTGCTTTCCAACAGTCTGGTTAAAAAAACTGAAAAAGAAAGAGGACTTTCCCACTCCTTTTTCTTCTCAATTCGAGAACACAAATGCGTTCCTTACAAAAGAATTCTCCCCAGGTGCTCAAACATGATCACTTTCTTTGTAGCGGCCCACATTGACTCAACTGATGACTTGTTTTGTGTATCGACAGCACCTGACTCCAAATACAGAGATTCTACACTGGATGCAAACACTGGAATACCGTGTTTGTTTTGGACATAAAGAAGAGGTCCTTTTGTCTTCAGTCGGATCACCTCTGATGAAATATCACTATTCAAGGCCAACCTGCAAGACTTTGTTCCAAATCACACAGCAGCCATCTGTTGGCAACAACACGGTCCTTTGCGGTTTGTTGAACGTAACCTCTCCTGATCTTTGTTTGCATGACTTACAATGGGGTTGGATTGTAGTCACTGTGGATTATGTTTATACCTTGCATCCTGTACTGAGAACATGCAAATGGAGTAGTATAGAATGTGAAGATGATCCTCAATAAAAGCAAAGTTCTTTGTATTCTCTTCACAGTGTCCTTCACATGTCTCTACCAGCAGGCTGGAATTTATCCTACAATTATACATGCTTTACTGTTTGATTTGCTCAAGGTACACTTGCAACTGAAAACAGAAAAAAAGAAAAAGCTTGTCTTTCGCTCTATATCTCCCTCTGGAAATGATTAGGGCTGTTGGGGCAGCCTGGAACCATTACTGATGTACACTGATGAAGTCCCATTTGTTTGAAGTGCAAGCACTCTGTCTAAGCTCTTGTGCGCGTGTGTGTGTGTGTGTATGTACGTGTGTGTGTGCGTGTGCGTGTGTGCGTGTGTGCCCGTCCCTGTGTGTGAATTCTCCCTCTCCTTCCCTTTCACCCTCAGCCAAGCCAACACCACTAAAAAGTGATTGCAGAGAGGAACTGGAAATAAACTTGTGAGGAAACCCGATCTCTTTGAAGTGTCAGGCTCATAGTTCAAACCGTTGCCGGTCATCAAATATGTGTCATCAACTACCAATTTACGTATAAAACGTTTCCTTTGGCAGCGGATGCGTTTCGCCATTGTTGCGTGGCCCCCATGCTTTGACAAGATAACACAACAGCTTTTTCTGTCCCCTGACACTATTCAAGCCACAGAACGTCAGTCGAGGAGAGCAGTGGCGCGTTAGTTCAATGTCTCTGCACACGTTGTATGCTTTTAGACGATTGATCAGAATCTGGAGGGTATTGTCAGAGCTTTGATGTAATTCAGTGCAATTGTTCTTTCAAACAAAGACCCATATACTGTATATCTGTTCTTCATTTTTTTTGGCCGGTGCGTAAAATATGAAATCAGGCTTTTTCATTTGTAGTTAAAGACAGCTGTGTTCTCTCTGGTGAACATTCGTCCACAAACTGCAAATATTCTGGATTTGTGAAAAGAAAAAGTAACACCCCATATAGAGTATAACTCAGAACAGGGTTTCAACGCTGAAAGTATCTAATTCTCCAACACAATGTATGGATTTGCAGCAACACAGAACTGTAAAACACAAGCTCCATACTGGTGGTTTTACATATCTTAACCAATTAACATATTGTGTATACTTACAGTTATAATCCTTAATTTTCTTCATGAAATCCAACCCTGTTTTTTAATACCGTGGCAGTCTGTCAGCAATAACCATGAAATGTATCTACATTCTGATATCACCTCTCTCTATCATAGTTGTCATTGTTAGGGGTGGAGTCCGCCATTTCTGTGCTAGATAGACACTGGCAACAAAAACACAACTGTCATTTTTGTACGACTTTTCGTTGTAATGTTCAGTAATAATGTATAATATACGTGACTTGTTAGAGGCTTATACACATAGAAACACTGGTATAGTTCTTTAACCGTCAAAGCTTGGGCCTCACGTTCGTTTCCAAAGAGACTACTGTTCATTTTGCCAGGTGGGGTTAATTATTTTTATGCAATCTAATATTAAATGAGCAAAGTGGTGGGGAAAAAAAATCAAATGAGGATTGTCAAATGTCCTCATTGTTGTCTCTTGACATCTCCTAACAAAGACAGAAAGGAAGAGAGCACGGGCCAGGCGGAGCAAAGGGTGATTTAAAGGAGACCTTAGGATGTCCTCGCTAATGGATGATGCACTTTACTCACCAGTGCACAATACTGTACACTTCTATTTAAATTCAAATTATGCCGTTTGAGGCCCAGAGTGTGTGTGTGTGTGTGTGTGTGTGTGGTGAGAGAGGACCGTGGTAAGTCCCCTTTGTCGTGTTCATTGTCGACAATGAGGCTGAACCCCTCTTAAAATGCAAGACAAAAGCAGAGAGCAGGAAACCGCTCGCCACTTCTCTTCCATTTCTTTCAGCGTACACACGTACACCCTCTTCTATCTTTCTCCTTCTGCTAATTACATGTGCTACCGCCATACATGCAGTGCTCCAATTGTGGGACCACAATTGGCTCCAGCTATAAATAGATTGACTTATTGTGATTGGAGCACATCAGTGTTGATTATCAAATCTGTGACTATCAGAAGTTGAAGCTCCAAATGATTATTTGATGCAAATACAAGCAAATAAGTAAATGTAAATCCGAAAGGAGCATTGTATTATTTTTAAGTTGACCTTTCGCAAGATGTTTTGTAATACTTTCGCCGAGCACATTTGCAAAAGAAGTTAATTTAATTTAAAATAGATGTGATCAGTTTGGCTAGCTACTCAGATAAAGAAGTCTAAATCACAATACAGAGTTTTCTTCTCATTGTCAAAATGGGGTTGATTTTTAAATGTGGAGTTCTTGTTTTTGTGTTCATTGGGGATTCTGCAATGGAAGAACATTGTCTTTAAGCCACGTTGTATATAATAAAAGTATGATGCAAATGAAAGTTATGTCGCATAGGCCAAATTATTTGCCATCCAATTCATGTATGATAACTTCAAGAAATTGATTACAAAAGTAGTCGCTGCCCATGAAAGAAAAAAAAGAATTAGGCAACATAAAAGAGTTAAACTGAAGAATTAGGAGCAAACTAAATGGTTGTTTGAGCTGAAGAAAGGCATTGTCATGAAGTTTAAGAAAGCTGCTCTTCTTATCTTGTGAAAAATTGCTGTTTAAGACAGCATCAAATTGCTGTCTGATGTGCGACTAAAGCCAAAATTAATTAAAAAAAGAATCTTGGTATTAAATAAAACATGGAAATTGAAAGCTCAACATCGACAGCCGAGACACCGCTGGAGATAGTGAGCTTTTCTTTTCTCTCTACAAAGAGCTAATGAAGGATCATCACTGCTGTGGGAAGTTTGGACAGACTTTCCCCATAAAGCTGCTCTCCTGCAGCAGACTGGACCAGGCTGGTATATTATCCGTGTGCAGTGGCGGTGAGCCTGGTGAGCTCCTAATGACAGCTTTGCCCTTCGCCACAGACTAAATCAAGGCTTGCTGGGTAAACCAACTCAGTGTGAGCACTTAACCCGGTCTACCCCCCTGCCGCCAACGCAAAAAATGTCTCTGTATTTATATGCAAATCTGAGGGGACCACCTGACCACCATGTATCCCAGGCACCCTTCACGTCAGCCATACAGACGGCCGCAGTAAGCCTTCTCCAAAAATAACTTTCCTTTTCCTGTGCCAAAATAGTCTCACCGTTACAATAACAACTGACATTATTATATTAGACTAAAAGGTGTTCTGTTTGCTTCCCTCACATTTGAATCCCTTTCTCTGTCTTCAGTTTCTCTTTTTTCGACCCACTCTGTCAGTTCTTCACCCCACATCCCTTCTAGTATTTTCTGTTGCACGTATACAACATGGGGGAAAATCATCTGGAGCTACTTGTATCAGTTTCCTCATTTGACATACCCACACGCTGTGAGCCAGGACCAGAGAGATTTCTCCAGAAAGTCTGAGGTTCCATCTGGATTATCCTCTGAGTGTTTTGAACAATCCATCTACAACGTCAAAAACAGCAAACTCAGGGCCTCAATTTATCTCCGTAATGTGCAACTGTCAACACTTCACAGCCAACACCAAAGAGGCTCTCCCCTTAACTCCGGGGCCTTAAGAGAGGCATTAGAGCAGACTTGAGAATGGAGACGGTGTGTGTCTGTGTGTGTAAGTGTGTGAGTGTGCGTACACCTGTGTGCACGTGGCGCCTCAGGGATCCAGGTGTGTTCATCTGTCTGCCATTCACATCCCTTCAAGGAGAACGGAGCAGAGGCAAGACACTCAAGATGTCCAAAGATCAAGTTACACTTCTCTCTCCCACTGTTTTTCATCATTCACACAAATACACACACACTCACACAACAGTGCGTAAAAGTATGCAGGAGGTCCATGATCCATGAAATGGGGAGTAAGGGCTTGAGGCCAATGTGAAAGCTGTGGAGAGGAAGGGAGCGGCTTGATTGATGGCGTGGATCAGGAAGTGGTGCAGGTTGCGTTACAGGTTGCCGCGGGACGGGGGGGCAGATACATGGACCACGGCGTAGAGGCGAAGAAATGAAAACGAGCATATGTGTATGAAAAAGTATTCACTTGGACAAAACGAGAAGCAGACGCAGGGAACATAAAGGAAATGAGAGTAAAATGTTAAGTGCATGCTTTGTGGAGATCGCAGACAGGCGACGGTGAAGAGTGAAGTGAAGAGTGAAGGGCAGAGTGACAGAGACGGAGCAGGCACATTGGATGAGGGCCAGTTCTGAACCCTTTCAACTTGGGAGGATGACAAATATGATGGTGAAGCCGAGCATTGGGTATGAATCATGTTCTGCCGATGTGAAGTTTTCATAAAAGTTTGAGCCTCTTGTGCCTCGCTGGAGCATCAATTGACTTACTATGTCTTTGTTTTTAGGTTTCAGTCTAAGTTGTGGAGCAATGAGTTTTGAACTTATGTCGAGGCAGTTAATAACTTGGTTAACTCTGTTTCTGTTAGATACACGTACAGTAATCAACGTTCTAACAATGCCTTTTAAATCAGTTTTACAACAACTTGTGTGCGGTAATGACATCGAGGTGTCAAGAAGACAAATCAGAAAACGGACAATCGAATAACTAGAGGAGGGTTTGAGGTGGGGGAGGGGTTCTTGTGTAAATGTGACCCAAGTATAAACATTGCGTTTTCCAAGACCGCAATTTCCTGTTTTCCCAGGCGATTAGAGGGAAATGTAAACCTGGAGGAGTCACGGCACGGTCATGTTTCCTCCTGCGCTTTAAAGGGGGCTGGAAGAAGAGAGTCGAGGAGGGCCAAACTGCTGAGCTCAGCCGAGCCCAAATTTACATATGTGTGTTGCTGGTGAGCACATCCTGAGCACATTGTTTCACTTAACTTCCTCCACGCGCTGCAGAGTGTGGGCGTGTTTGTTACGTAGCTGACTCGGCCTCCCTACTGCTCCATGTGCAAGCTGCCGCACAAGAATGAACCCGGTTTGGCAGCTTATACACATACGTGACTTATGCTGGAAAATAAAGTGAGATGATTTATGGGAGTACATTTGAAAACAGTACTGGCTTTACTTGTGAAATCTTAAATCTAAAAAGATAAGTGCTGTATATGAAAAGGGTGGGTGAGGATTACACAAACAGTCTTAAAAAAACAACATAGCAGTGTGCTTGCAAACACATTGTTGTCTTGTTTTATAAGTGAATATGAAGCTGCGTATCGGCTTTAGGTCCAAAAACAAGGCGTGGGTTGACCAGACTTTGGTCACGTGAAAGTCTGGGTTGACTGGGTGTTCACACTGAGTTTTCCCTGGGAATGTTTAAGGATAAGGAGGCCACGCTGTCCTTCACCACGGGGCCTCACGACTCTGTGTTTTGTGAAAACGGCACCCACAACCCCCTCCATCAACTGCCTTCTCTTCAAGTTGTCATGGTGATGCAACCTTTACCAAACTCAATGTGATCCCCTTTGGAAGTCAGATCATTATCCACACATGTTGTAGTAAATTGCAGCACTCCCACTAAAAGGATTCATTTGTTATTCAAATTAAATGTGATTTTTTTTTTTTTCTTCTGTTTTTTTCTACTTTGGCTGAGGCACTTTTATGGCACCAGCCGATGGTTATTGTGAGGGTGTTTAATTTAAGATTTGATTAGTCCGGATGACAGAGCTCCAGTCGTCATATTTCCCACAGCATGTTCCTGTTTCTTCGTCATACGTGTTTTGTAAATAGTGATACATATTTCATACAAAGAGGAAGTACTCTTGAAGAAAAGGCCACTTCAAAAATAAGTAAAAAAACAACAACATGTGACAATGTAATTAAAAAACAAACAATCTGCCAATGAAACAATGGAAAATGAACTTGATACAATTTCTTGAAGGAAGATGTTATATATCAGCCTTTTAAAATCAGAAGAGATCTTGAAATGAACTGAGAAAACTATTTTGAGCTATATGTCAATAGTATGAGGAAGTGTGTGTCAAAATGAGCCTGAAATGCTCAAAAGCAGTATTTCGTAACATTACACCACATATTCAAGATGCATTGTCCACAAACAAGTCCCATCTCACTGACATGTTACTTGTTTGGTGTCTTATAATAAGTGTGATATTTTGACAAAGATACCTGGTAAGATTTTGCATATGAACTTGACAGGTCTGGGTATTATATTGGTATATGGTGTCTATGAGACAATGATTGACTGAACTAATATACAAATAATGGGACAATTAACGTAAGGCTTTGGGAAGCTCCATCGGCTTCCTGTGAACCAACATTCTCTAAAACTGAAAACGAGGTACATCAAAATGATATGTGACTAAATAAAAAATGTCACAAATGTCACAAAAAAAGACTCATGCATATGTGGACTCACGAGTCGGCAGTGAATCAGTAGTTACTGCCCCATTAGACAGTTAACCAACAATAGAGCAGAAACATTTGACAGTAAACGAGGCTTTGAATCAAACATAATCTCCCATTCTAAAGAAACATTCATCTCTGTTCTTCTCCATTCAAACAGAAGTAAATGTGTCTTTCACGTTCGTAGGCGACGTCTGGCATGCAACAAAGTATACACCTGATACTGTGGGATAACCTGAGCCCACGGGATGAATCAGTAAGCCCTGACTAAGTGTGTGGTTCCTACCCGACCAATGTGTCACTCCTTTTTCCTTCGAGGCTTCTCACCAGCTACAATATGCTGTCAGGGCGACACATTGACATGTCGGAAGAGGAAACTTTAGTCACCAAACGTGTTGGAGATGAGCCTCGATGAGTGTTTTCTGATCCAATTTACAGTAATAACTCACTACTTGGTAAAGGCAGTAAATGACGAAGCGCTATCTCCGCATGATTTTAATATCAGCATTTCTCGCAGAGATAAAAGGACATTTGGAAGTCCTCAGAGACGCCGTTATCTGATCTGCGCCTTTATTGGAGTTTCTCTGCTGCCACCCTGTCTCGTTTTGCCCCTCTTTATCTCTCTCATTTCATCCGCCTCCCCTTTTCTCTCCATCTCTGTGCTTTGGCTTCCTGTCTCTGAAACCTGCTTTTTATTCTTTCTCTCACTCTATTTCATCCATTGATCACGTCTTTCGGCACAGCGTCATATAGTTTATTAAAAACATAATTATATTGTTCCATTAGTTTTTTTGCTTTCTACTTCTGTAAAAAAAAAAAATTGAAAGAGAGCTGAAGAACTGCAGAAAGCGAGAAAGTGGAGCTGCGAGGTTGCCTCGAAAGAGTGTGCCGTGTTGGCCCCTTTACCTCCCTCCTCTCGCCCTTCCATCTCTCTCCTCAACCCTCGTCCTCCTCCCGGTATTTATTGCCACTGGTGTGTGTTTGTGTGCTCGTGTATGTGCATGACTGTCTTTGTGTGTGTGTGTGTGGGGGTGTGTGTGTGTATGTGTGTCCATGCACAATGGATGGAAACCCCGAAGGTTGGCCCCATGACAAGTGACCCCCTTCTTCTCCCCGACTCCCCGTAGCAGAAACCATCAAGAGAAGCAGACAGCGCTTTCACACACAAAAAGAGAAAGAAGAGGAAAAAAAAAGAAAGCGAGACGAAGAACAGAGAGCAGAGAAAGAGGGAGAGAGCAGGGAAGGAGGGCAAGCCCAGCTGTAAGCAGCACAATGCGAACGAGAGCTTGGCAGAGGCTCAAAGCTGCTCCGAACGAGTGCCTCTAACTAACCCCCCGAACTCCTTCACCCCTCCTGACAAATTAAAAGCGTTTGGTGCTGTAAAGCATGGAGAGAGAGAGGAGGGAAGAAAGAGGAGGAGAAAGGAGAGGTGGGGGGAACAAGGGAGAAGATGATATAGGGAGAGGGGACACGGGAAGGATTAGGAATTAATGCGTTTCTGCACCGGCTTAATCCTAATGATTACACCACAATAAATACAACTCAGTTGTAGTTTTTTCATTTTTTTTTCCATTTCATGTTGGTGGCAGATGCCAGGGGCCAAAGGTGGGAAGAGCAGGTCTCTAGTCTGAATGGACCCCGGGTTTTCTTTCTAACACGTGCCAAAAGTGTTTCTAATTATTTCATTGTGTAAATTCAGCAGGCTCCCTGTATTTTTCATTAAAGCTCTGAAGGAAAATCAAGCCCGGAGGAATAAAAGAGCAAAATGAAAGGAGAAAGGTGTGTTCCTGTGTGTGAGTGTTATGTAGGATACAAAAGGAGTGGGCATGTCACGATACAGGGGATGAACAGATACTAGTGATTCACAGTTTGCATACTTCACACACCCACAGCCAAACACATACAGACTTGCAAACACACACACACACACACACACACACACACACACACACACCTACAGGAGTCACACCAAGCCACTCGCACAGGAGGAAGCCTCAAATTAAATGAACCACAGATGAACCCAACCTTGCGCGCAACCTGACATCAGTACTTCCATCTTCAAACCATAAAACATGAAAACAAACCATATTCAGGCAGGAAGGCATTGATCTTGTTAATGGCATTCCACATTTGGGGCCGATCCTTCGCTGTCAATACTTACACATCCTTCAAAAGACACATGTGGGCTCACATCTGTGGGGCATCTTTCTCAAATCCTGTAGCAGTGAAAACGGTGTGCATGTGTGTGTGTGTGTGTTTTGCTCTTATTGTAGCTGAACACATTTTAAACAGTTGTCTGGATTTGACTGATTATGTAACGTATGAGTAATCAGGTCTGACTAAACTTGATTAGAGTTGAATGACCCGAGCTGTTTTTAATTTACTAAATCTGCCATATAGATTTAAGTGACCGTGTGCTTTGGGCTCTGATTGCGTTAGTCAGGAGCTTGTTCAGCAGTGTTACCTTGAGAAGGTGCAGCTTGTCTAGCATTTCTAGGAATTGAAAATAGGCCACTGGAACACGGCGTCTACCCCTCAAATGTCTGAGAAAGAGGCCCAACTCCACCCTTCCCCTTCCCCTCTCCTCCTGCCCTTCCTATTCTTTTTACCAGAGTGTGAAAGGGAATACTCTGCCCCACCGAGACGGCCCCACATTCCTCCATTACAGATGACAAGCTGCCCCCACCCCTCCACCACAAACCGCCACAACCCTCCTAAACCCAGGCCGCCGACTCTGCAGGCCTGCTGTTTCAAAAGCCTCGGGTTTCACCAGAGGAAAAAAAAATCAAACTTTGGCAAGGCATCAAATTCGACCCCCACCCCTCATAGTCTGCACACACATTCAAGTGTACACCTGATTGCCCGTGCTTTGGCTTTCCCCACCACCCGCTGAAATCCTTCCAAAACCCATGTGAGGTGTCGTGATTGATGGCAGCGAGAGTCCTTCTCCAATTGCAATTCCAATTAGATCAGACGCTCCGGTGAGGCACGCCGACTCTCCGTTAGTCCTGTCCAGCTTTGTTTTCTCTTCTCAGACCTCAGACCAGGTGCTGAATGGTGCCGTGTTTTGTCTGCGGAATTGCGGTACATTATGACTTCTTAACACAATGGGGGGGGGGGGGGGGGGGGGGCGCGCGGGCACATGCAGTGCCGGCGGGGAGCTGAGAATTTACAGTCCCATCAATCAACATTGTCATGTTTAGTCTGTGCTCGTCTTTCACTACAGGAGGGCTGTCTGCTGACTCTCCGAGGGACAGCCACGACGCACACGCCAGCTCTTTTACTGTCTGTGGACAGTTCTGGAGAAGTTATTGTCAGAATAACGATTGAGATTGCCTCAACTAAGATAGCGACAGTGTGTGTTCGGATGTAATACCCCCCACTCGGGAAAGGATCATTTACATGTGTGCAACCTGACGGTGGCTATAAATAACCGTGAATCTATGGGGGCATTTTGTTTTTGTTTCATCAGCGAGGTTCCCAATCACAAATCAACTCGCCATGCTGCATCGTGTGACTGTGTGTGGTCACTTTTGATGATTAAAAGAAGAAAGGGAAGGGAAGAAATGCTTCCTCCTGATGGTTCGGCGTTTCATGTTGCTCTTTTATGATCAAGCACAATCACAGTAAGGCTCGAAAAAAAAAAAAACTATATCGAAGATGACGGAGCATTCTCAACTGAACAAGTAACATGAATGCAAATGCAATGCCTGCCACTGACACACAATCATATCCAAATTCTTGGTTTCCACATTTGTTGTTTATCTCCACATTCAAGTTTCAAAACTGCAACAACATGGTAAACAGGGCAATTTCACCCTCTTTCTTTGCAGTTGGGACACACAGATACTTCACTCGGCCTCAGCAGAATTAACACTGCAGCATCCGACTCTCTGGGATCACATTTGTGTTTCAGTGTCGCTGAACAGATATTTACAGGTGTCCTCAGTGACATCTAGTTCTGTTTTTGCTGTCAGAGTGCAAAACGTTACCCGACAGGCTGTGAGCGACGACAGCAATCAGCTTTTTTGGAAAGCTTCCTTATGCAGGCCACAACACACGGTCTGCAGTTTAAGATGCATTCTAGGATTTAATAAAGTACTACAGATGGATATAATAATGATATTTTAACTCAAAATAACTCAAAATATTGGCAAATCCTCAAACAGAAAACCAAATCCCTACCAGCTGGCTTCAAAATGATCAATAAAACAGCCATCACTTTATTATTACTTATTAAACAGTTTTGATCTGTTTGTCTATGCCTTATGTAAAGCGTCTTTGAGTGTCTAGAAAAGCGCTATATACATTCTAAGTATTATTATTATTATTTCTGTTTCTCTTGTTTCCCACGCCGTGTTGTTTTAGTTTGATGAAAGAGCACACATATTTCCTTTCAGTGACCACACGTCATCCTCTTTATCTTGTCTCTCTCCACTGTATATAATGTAATAACTAAAAAATAAGTAAAATAATGCCATACAATTCCTCATCTTTCATCAGCCACGAGGAGAGGAACTTGCAGGTCGCCCGAGGACACATCCATTCA